>NC_045446.1:91150977-91164945 GCF_002776525.5 Piliocolobus tephrosceles
GAGAGAGGCTCCGTGGGCGTGGGACCCTCCCGGCCAGGTGTGGGATACAATCTCCGGTGTGCCGGTGTTACAGCGCAGTATTGGGGTGGGAGTTACCCGATTTTCCAGGTGTTGTGTGTCTCAGTTCCCCTGGCTAGGAAAAGGGACTCCCTTCCCCCTCGTGCTTCCCAGGTGAGGCGATGCCTCGCCCTGCTTCAGCTCTCGCTGGTCGGGCTGCAGCAGCTGACCAGCACCGATTGTCCGGCACTCCCGAGTGAGATGACCCCAGTACCTCAGTTGAAAATGCAGAAATCGCCGGTCTTCTGTGTCGCTCGCGCTGGGAGATGGAGACTGAAGCTGTTCTTATTCGGCCATCTTGCTCCGCCCCCTTGTCTTACAGTTTTATAGGCTGTACAAGCAACATGGCACTGACATTCACTTCTGATGTGGAATCAGAAAACTTACAATCATGGTGGAAGGCAAAGGAGGAGCTGGCATATCATATGGTGAGAGAAGGATTAGGAGAGAGAGGGAGGAGATGCCAGACTCAAAAACAATCAGATCTTATGTGAACTCATAGAGTGAGGACTCACACATTACTGTGGGATGACACCAAACCATTCATAAGGGATCGTCTCCATGACTCAAAAACCTCCCACTAGACCTACCTTTAACATCAGGAGTTATATTTCAACATGGGATTTGCAGTGGATAAAACATCCAAGTGTTATCACTTGGTCATTTGTTACCCTAGAGTTGTCACAATGGGCATGAATTGAGTGGCTGTGGTGACAGTGATAGAGGCAGCATATAGGCCTAACAGCTTGGATTCCTACTTATCAAGGTTACCTACCTACTGCCACTTCCAAATATCCTACAGAGACCAATACTGAGCTACCAAGTTGGCATTATTCCTTAGGATAACTAAGCCCTTACTTAATTGGCAAGTCAAAGTCAAATTCCAGCACTTTGGGAGGCTGAGGTGAGTGGTTCTGTTGAGTCTAGGAATTTGAGACCAGCCTGGTCAACATAATGAAACCTTGCCTCTACAAAAAATATAAAAATTAGTCAGGTGCAGTGGCATGTGCCTGTAGTCCCAGTTACTTGTGGGAATCCCCCCTTAGGATTGCTTGAGCCAGGGAGGTTGAGGCTGCAGTGAACCATGATTTTATCATTGCACTCCAGCCTGGGTGACAGAGTGAGACCCTGTCCAAAAAAAAAAGAAAAGGCCACAAACAAACAAAAACAACAAAAACCATTGCATTCAGCAAGGGAATCCACTTTTCAGCAGAGATATGAGATACAGCCATTTCATGGAGGGACCTACTATTTGTGTTATAGACCATACATTCTATATCCCATACAGCCAGCTGAATGGGCGTTGGCAATGGACTACTGAATACACAGCTGAAGTACCAGCTTAATGGCAATACTTGAAAGGATGCTATCCTGTAGTATTCAGCATATGCATTAATCATAGACCTCTATATGGTGTTGTATCTCCAGTAGAAAGAATATGTGGGCCTGGAAACTTGCAAATGGAAACAGGAGTGACCTTACTTATTATCACTTTCAGTGACCCATAGAAGCGCTTTGTGTTTCTTGTCCCCACAATTGTAGGGTATGCAAATTTAGTGATCCTGACTCCCAAAGGGGAGCGCATTCTTGCCAGGAACAAAACAAAGATCCCATTATTGTACAAGCTATGTTTGCACTTTGGGTTCCTTGTGTTCAGGGAACACCAGATAAGAAGAGCCACCATTTTGGGAGAAGTAATTACCTCCAATCAACAGGAGGAGGTAGGGCTACGTTTACATAACAGCGGCATGGATTAATACATTTGGAACCCACATGATTCAATTGGATATCTCTTTATTCTTCCATAACAATTGTAAACTATGATTAACATATGCAGCAACCCTGGCCTAAGAAGGATATTTTACTATGGGCTCAGACTACTCAAGAACAAGAGTGTGGGTCATACCACTTGGTAAATAGACAAGATCTGAAGAGACAATAGTTAATATCAAGAGGAATGTATTATTTATTACACATTATTTTTTGTTTGTATTTCAATAGCTTTAGGAGTACAGTGGTTTTGGTTACATGGATATATTGTATAGTGGTGAAGTCTGGGTTTTTAGTATACCTGTCACCAGATTATTGTGCAGTACACCCCATAAGTGAATTTTTTAATCCCTCACCCCACTGCCACTCTTTCCCTTCTGAAGATAACAGTCTCCAATGTCAATCATACCACACATATATATACACCAATTATAATTTGCATCCCATAACTTAGCTCCCACTTATAAATGAGAAATATGGTGTTTGGTTTTCCATTTTTGAGTTACTTCACTTAAGATATTGGCCACCAGTTCCATCCAAGTTGCTGTAAAAGACATTATTTCATTCCTTTTTATGGCTGAGTAGTATTCCATGTTGTGTGTATATGACATTTTCTTTATCTACTCATCTGTTAATGGGCCCGTAGGTTGATTCCATATCTTTTCAATTGTGACTTGTGCTATGGTAAGCATATAAGTGCAGGTATGTTTTTGATATAATGACTTCGGTTCCTTTGGATAGATACCTAGTAGTGAGATTACTGGATGAAATGTTAGATCTACTTTTAATTCTTTGAGAAATCACCAAACTGTTTTCCATAGAGATCATACTAATTTACATTCCCACCAGCAGTGTGTAAGTGTTACTTTTTCACTGCATCTGTACCAACATCTATTGTTTTTTGACTTTTAAAAAATGGCCATCCTGGCAGAGTAAGTTGGTATCTTACGGTGGTTTTTAATTTGCATTTCCCCGATGATTAGTGATGTTGGGCATTTTTTGCCTGTTTCTTGGCCATTTGTATATCTTCTTGTAAGAACTGTCTACTCATGTTATTTGCCTACTTTTTAATAGAATTATTTTTTTATCTTGCTGATTTGTTTGAGTTTCCTGTAGATTCTGGATATAAGCCCTTCATTGGGTGTATAGTTTGTGAATATTTTCTCCCATTCTATAGGTTGTCTATTTACTCTTGTGGTTATTTCTTTTGCTGTGCAAAAGAATTTTAGTTTAATTAAGTCCAATTTATTTATTTTTGATGCATTTGCTTTTGGAAACTTAGTCCTATTTTTTTTTTTTCTTTTTTTGGCCTAATCCAATGTCTAAAAGAGTTTTTCCTAGATTTTCTTCTAGAACTTTTAGTGTTTCAGATCTTATATTTCAGTCTTTAATTCATCTTGAGTTACTTTTTGTATATGGTTAAATATAAGAATCCAGTTTTATTCATTGGATAGCATGTGGCTATCCAATTTTCCCAGCACCATTTATAGAGTAGGGTGTTCTTTCCCCAGTGCATGTTTTTGTCTGCTTTGTCGACAATCAGTTGGTTGTAGGTATTTAGCATTATTTCTGGGTTCTCTATGCTGTTTCATTGGTTATGTGTGTACCTTCATAATAGCACCATGCTGTTTTGATTTCTATAGCCTTATAGTATAATTTGAAGTCAGCAAATGTGATGCCACCAGCTTTGTTCTTTTTGCTTAGGATTGCTTTGGCTCTTTTTTGGATCTATATGAATTTTAGGATTTTTTTTTCTAATTCTGTAAAAAATGACACTGATAATTTGAGAGGAATTGCATTGAATCTGCAGTTTTCTTTGGACACAATGGTCATTTTCACAATATTGATTCTTCCAATCCATGAGCATGGGATGTTTTTCCATTTGTTTGTGTCATCTATGATTTCGTTTACCAGTGTTTTGTAATTATCCTGTGGGGACCTTTCAACTCCTTGGTTAAACATACTCTGAGATGATATAGATGATATAGACATAGATATAGATATAGATATAGACATAAATATGGATAGATATTTGCAGCTATTGTAAATGGGATTGAGCATAGTGGAGGAGGGAGAATATAATTACCTGTTGTGATCCTGAGCCTGACTGCAACAACGGGTACTGGAGTTCATCCCATTAACTTCCCTCTTCTAAATGTCCCCTCAGGTAGAAAGGTCCACAAAAACTATGAAGGAGTTGCTCCTGAATGTATGGAGGTGTGGGTCTTTACAATGCAAAGGATGGACTTTGGCAACATCACTAAGATTGCCAAGAAAGCCTGCAGCGAGAATGATTGTTAGATAATAGTTTCTATTTTTCACACCTTTGGAACTTTGCATTTTTAAAGCAGAGTCATGAACTTCAAGGAATGCTTCTTACCTGTGACTGAGCCTGGTGGAGGGTCTGTGAGGAGGCCATTCCTGCCTGATGCAATGCGGGACTTCTCTGATAGGCAGTCTTTGCTGGAATATAATCAGCTAAGGCTATTTTCACTTCTTTTGTGGATCTTCAGTTGCTTCAGGCCATCTGGATATATACATGCAGGTCACAGGGGCTGTGATGGCTTAACTTGGGCTCAGAGGTCTGACAATAATTTTATATGTATATATAGTGAAATTTTATATTCACTATATACATAGTGAATAGAAAATTATAGTGAACAGAAAATTTTTTAAATATGTGTATTTATAAAATATATATATGCACATATGCACATATGTGCCAGCTTAATGGCAATAATTGAAAGGATGCTATCCTGTAGTATATATGTGTATATAGAGAGACAGAGAGTAAAATTTTGCTGTTTAGTGTTGTTTTCAATTTTTTTTTAAACTTAGTGAAGCTCTGGTTATTGCTTTTCAGGGCAACCAAAGGAGAAGGGAGCAACTTTGAAAGGAACAAGGGAAATTGGAAGGGAGAAGCAAGGGTATTTTAAGACTACAAACCAAGTTAGAGGATAGGAGGATTGGAATGGAACAAGCAGGAAGGTCCTGCCACTTAGTGTTGGTGCCCTGAGGAGATAAGACCTGGAAGAGGATGACTATATGATGTACCTAAGGATACTGGACTGAATCTTTTGCCTTTCTTGGCCTTGGCAAAGATTCCTGTGTCAAACACACAGTAGTCCAGAGAAAAGATGCATGGGCTTCGATAATGAGAGTGTTCATGGTATCCTTAATAGAGGAGAGGTTAGAGGTATTTTCTCTATCTTCTGGGCACTGTAGACCAGGTGTTCCTTAGACTCTGCCACTTCCTTGGGAGATACAGAGAAGACTGAAATTCAGTTTCATGTCAAATGTATGAGATAGGAACTCAAGGTCAGATTTAATTTAATTAAAAGAAAATATAGGAAGGCACCTATGTTAAACACTTACATTTAGAGACCAGGATTTATACCTACTATAATTTTTTGTTTTTTGAGACGACGTCTCACTTTGTCACCCAGGCTAGAGTGCAGTGGTGCAATCATGGCTTACTGTAGCTTTGACTTCCCCAGCCTCAGCCTCCCAAGTAGATGGGACTACAGGTGCATGCCACCAAGTCCAGCTAATTTTTCTACTTTTTGTAGAAACAGGGTTCTGCCATGTTGCTCAGGCTGGTCGCAAACCCCTGGGCTCAAGCAATCCTCCTGCCTCAGCTTCCCAAAGTGTTAGGATTATAGGCATGAGTCACTGTGCCTGGCCTACCCACTGTAATCTTAATCCCTAAACCTATCCAAAGAAAACCTCCTGTTACCTCCAGTCTGTTCTCATACTCTGAAAAATATCTGCTCTTAATTCTACAGTTGTGTGGGTTAAATTTTTCCTATCCTCTTCAGAAACCTTCTCAAGTTGTTCAGATTTTTATTATTAAACAAAAGATAAGACACCTAAATTTATTAGGTTATATTCTTCTTAATCCAGTAGATTTTCTAGAATTGTGTGTGTTGGATGAAGGCAGAGTGGAGGAAAGGAGATAATAAGCTCATTATTTTCCTTTGGCATAAATTTATCTCCCACATTAATCTTCAGTTAAGAGTAAGAGAATCACTGACCCAAAGCAGTGGCTCATTGGAGTTCCATAAAATGATCAGAGAAGCTGAGATGAACAGAAAACTTCCTCCTGGGACCATACTTGGGCAGCACATGTAGTCCTGATTCAGTCTGTGCATTGTCTGAGCACAAATGTGCTCTGATCCCACGCTGGGGGAGTACAGCTCTCTGTCCATGGGGAATGCTGTAGACACTGTCTCCAAGCCTTTATTAAACTAAGGCCCATTTGAAATTCAATTCAGTTGTCCAACCAAAGAGGCAGTGGAGAGAGATGGAAAGAACAAGAATTGAAGCTAAGCAAGTTTAGGCATAAAACCTTAGATGTGCTACTGAATGTATTCTCAACTTCCATATCTTTATCCTTACTTGTAAAATGGGAATAAATAGTATTTGCCTTGCAAGACTGAATATTTGGAGAAGTAAATGAGACATATAGATAATATGCCAAGCATATTATAACCAATAAATATTGGTTATAGATAACCAATAAAAATTAAAAATTCAAGGGGAGTCATATTAAGGAAAATCATTGTAATAAATAATATTTTGTAAAATGACTAATGAGATAGTGTGGTAAGAACTTTATAATTCACATAAATCTCAGAAGATAAGTGCTTTTATTGCATCAATTTCATGATTAGGAACTTGGGGCACAGAGAGGTTAAGGAACTTCCCTGGCATGTTATAACTAATAAGGCTTCAAACCCAGTTATTTACCTCCAGTACTGTGCTATTAAATACTGTGCCAGATAGTAATGCCTTCTTTCACAAAAAAAGAAGGAAGGGGTTAGATTATCTAAGGACCTGAAACACATAGAATGACCTTATTATTCCTGATCTTAAATTTAACATTTAATGGAAAATCTTCCTTTGAAGTACAAAGGGAATAATGAAATGCATTTTAGATTTGGAATCATAAAACCTGTGAACAGTTTTCTGTTTCAGCACTTATTGTAAATCACTTAACACCTCTGAGCTCTTTATATATAAATAGTGGCAATTGTAATCTTATCTCATTGATAGGTATAAATGAGAAAAAATTCATGCAAGTCCCCTGTAAATGTAATTGCCTAACAAGTATTAGTTGCCATTAGTAAATGAGCCTAATTATATATTGAAGAGACTAAAATTGAAATAGCAATTACAGTGACTGTTCTCTCCATTCCAATTGGAAAATGCACCAAATTATTCTGTTGCACTTCAGCGTGTAACATATAATCAATTTCAAAATTTCTTTAACATCCAATTTTCTAGAACCATTTTAATATTATAAAATTAATGTGGATGAAAGCAAAGAATGATGGCACACAGTAATGCCTCTTTCTTTATTTTTACAGGAAGTTTCATGAGAGGATGAGAAACAACAGGTATCCAATATTCAGGAGGATGGCATTCTGGGGTTGCCTGGGTTACTCACCAGGACGCATTATCACTTTATGCCTCATATTCTTTTGGAGTAAGTAAAAATGGGCCAGATGTGAGACATGGAAGTTAAGACTTCTGATAAGAAACTTGCATCATCATCACTATAATCAAGAATGTGAAAAGATTTATTTATGCATCACTTTTTAATTCATTTATCCAGTAATGTTAGACATGTCCTGTCTATGGAACTGTACTAGATGTTGAAGGAAGTGTATCTAGAAATATTCAGTCTGGTTGAAAATACAGGATATATATATATATGTATATATATATATATCAGGATATATATAAATGGGCCGGGTGCAGTGGCTCACGTCTGTAATCCCAGTGCTTTGGGAAGCTGTGGCAGGCAGATCACCTAAGGTCAGGAGTTCGAGACCAGTCTGGCCAATATGGTAAAACCCAGTCTCTACTAAAAATACAAAAATTAGCCAGGCATGGTGGCATGTGCCTGTAATCTCAGCTACCCATCAGGCTGAGGCAGGAGAATCGCTGGAACCCGGGAGGCACAGGCTGCAATGAGCCTAGGTTGCACCACTGCACTCCAGCCTGGGCGACAAAGCGAGACTCCATCTCAAAAAACAAAACAAAACGAAATAGAAAGGATATATACAAATGAAGTAAGTAACAAATAACATTGTAGAAGAGTATATCATTAACTGAGAAAATGAGTGATATAGCTGGTAAATGCAAAGACCGTTCATAGAAGTGAGTGAACAAGACAATGAGGGAATTTTACAGGAGTGAGAAAGAAGCCTGGGGGTCAGGAGTGTCAGGGTTTCGAGAACTTCTGAAGAAGTTCTTTTCGCAGAAACATGATGAACTATAAGCACTATTCAGTCAAATAACTGAACAAGCGGAGGAGTGTTCAATTGTAGAGAACTTTGAATGTAGGTTGAGGAATTGAAGTGCATTATGTGCGCAGTGGATGTCGAAATGGCAGTAGTAGGAAAGAACAGAGGTCTTCTGTGTACTCAGAAGGCAGCCTTCACATGGTAGAGGATAACTCTTGAGTTTTCTCTGAGGTCTTGACCTTCAGTTATGAAAGAATTCACCTGTAAGTATCAGAAAACAACAAACAGTGGCTTTAAACACACAAGCAAGGGTTTTTACTTGTTTATTTTTGTTTACTTTTCATGTAATAAAAAAGCCACAAAATTAGCATTCAGATGTGTCATGAAGAAGCAGTGGTGGCTCTTCTGTCTTCCTGTTCTACCATTCTTACCATGATGCTTTGGTCCTTATGGCTATAAGATGGTGGCCACATCTCCAGACAAGCAGGAAGAAGAGGAAAAGGCAAATGCAATAACCAAAAGCATATGCAATAAGAATCTGCCACTTAAACAAACATTTTCCTAGTCATCCTACCTATTTAATTCTTACTCACATTAGTTTGCAAGACTGAGGTCAGAAGGCCCATCCTAATTTCAAGATGGCTGCAAAGCAACAATCTTAGCTGGACAAATTGCTGCTGCAAGCAAAGTTGGAGATTTGTAGGGAAGAGAAAACTAGACGTGTATGAGTGTCCGGTCTCATTGGATATTTGGATCCAGAGGCCGTCTTGAAGATATAAAATATTTTCTTAGTATCTTGGAAAAATTGTTTCTGTTTTCTGGGTAACACCTGGATAAGCAAGTGAAAGGATGTCTGAGTGGGGTTTTCTCTAGTTCCATCAACTGAATAGGTTGTGGATATACCTTCCAGATTCTGACATTACATTACCCATTAACCTCACTTTTCTATTTTATGGTGTCTTGTTCTGGGCCTTCAAAGGCTATATTTTCAAAAAGTTTGGAAAAGCTACACTAAGAGACACTAACTAGATGGCATCTTGAACCAACATTTAATTATTTCTTAGGTTTTAATTTGGTATTTTTATTCTTTCTTTGATCTAAACAGAGTAGAGCATTTTAAACCTCATTTATGGGGCTGCATTTTAATGTGAGTTCTTATTTCTCATTTTATTCCCTCTTGATCATTTTTTTCTTTTTTTTTAAATTATTTTATTATTATCATACTTGAAGTTCTAGGGTACATGTGCATAACTTACAGGTTTGTTACATATATATACTTGTGCCATGTTGGTGTGCTGCACCCATCAACTCGTCAGCACCCATCAACTCGTCATTTACATCAGGTATAACTCCCAATGCAATCCGTCCCCCCTCCCCCCTCCCCATGATAGGCCCCAGTGTGTGATGTTCCCCTTCCCGAGTCCAAGTGATCTCATTGTTCAGTTCCCACTTATGAGTGAGAACATACGGTGTTTGGTTTTCTGTTCTTGCGACAGTTTGCTGAGAATGATAGTTTCCAGCTGTATCCATGTCCCTACAAAGGACACAAACTCATCCTTTTTTATGGCTGCATAGTATTCCATGGTGTATATGTGCCACATTTTCTTAATCCAGTCTGTCACTGATGGACATTTGGGTTGATTCCAAGTCTTTGCTATTGTGAATAGTGCCGCAATAAACATACGTGTGCATGTGTCTTTATAGCAGCATGATTTATATTCCTTTGGGTATATACTCAGTAATGGGATGGCTGGGTCATATGGTACTTCTAGTTCTAGATCCTTGAGGAATCACCATACTATTTTCCATAATGGTTGAACTAGTTTACAATCCCACCAACAGTGTAAAAGTGTTCCTATTTCTCCACATCCTCTCCAGCACCTGTTGTTTCCTGACTTTTTAATGATTGCCATTCTAACTGGTGTGAGATGGTATCTCATTGTGGTTTTGATTTGCATTTCTCTGATGGCCAGTGATGATGAGCATTTTTTCACGTGTCTCTTGGCTGTATGAATGTCTTCTTTTGAGAAATGTCTGTTCATATCCTTTGCCCACTTTTTGATGGGGTTGTTTGTTTTTTTCTTGTATATTTGTTTGAGTTCTTTGTAGATTCTGGATATTAGCCCTTTGTCTGATGAGGAGATTGCAAACATTTTCTCCCACTCTGTGGGTTGCCTGTTCACTCTGATGGTAGTTTCTTTTGCTGTGCAGAAGCTCTTTAGTTTAATTAGATCCCATTTGTCAATTTTGGCTTTTGTTGCTGTTGCTTTTGGTGTTTTAGACATGAAGTCCTTGCCCATGCCTATGTCCTGAATGGTATTACCTAGGTTTACTTCTAGGGTTTTTATGGTATTAGGTCTAACATTTAAGTCTCTAATCCATCTTGAATTAATTTTTGTATAGGGAGTAAGGAAAGGATCCAGTTTCAGCTTTCTACTTATGGCTAGCCAATTTTCCCAGCACCATTTATTAAATAGGGAATCCTTTCCCCATTTCTTCTTTTTCTCAGGTTTGTCAAAGCTCAGATGGCTGTAGATATGTGGTATTATTTCTGAGGACTCTGTTCTGTTCCATTGGTCTATATCTCTGTTTTGGTACCAGTACCATGTTGTTTTGGTTACTGTAGCCTTGTAGCATAGTTTGAAGTCAGGTAGCGTGATGCCTCCAGCTTTGTTCTTTTGACTTAGGATTGTCTTGGCAATACGGGGTCTTTTTTGGTTCCATATGAACTTTAAAGCAGTTTTTTTCCAATTCTGTGAAGAAACTCATTGGTAGCTTGATGGGAATGGCATTGAATCTATAAATGACCTTGGGCAGTATGGCCATTTTCACGATATTGATTCTTCCTATCCAGGAGCATGGTATGTTCTTCCATTTGTTTGTGTCCTCTTTGATTTCACTGAGCAGTGGTTTGTAGTTCTCCTTGAAGAGGTCGTTTACATCCCTTGTAAGTTGGATTCCTAGGTATTTTATTCTCTTTGAAGCAATTGTGAATGGAAGTTCATTCCTGATTTGGCTCTCTGTTTGTCTGTTACTGGTGTATAAGAATGCTTGTGATTTTTGCACATTAATTTTGTATCCTGAGACTTTGCTGAAGTTGCTTATCAGCTTAAGAAGATTTTGGGCTGAGACGATGGGGTTTTCTAAATACACAATCATGTCATCTGCAAACAGGGACAATTTGACTTCTTCTTTTCCTAACTGAATACCCTTGATTTCTTTCTCTTGCCTGATTGCCCTAGCCAGAACTTCCAACACTATGTTGAATAGGAGTGGTGAGAGAGGGCATCCCTGTCTTGTGCCAGTTTTCAAAGGGAATTTTTCCAGTTTTTGCCCATTCAGTATGATATTAGCTGTGGGTTTGTCATAAATAGCTCTTATTATTTTGAGGTACGTTCCATCAATACCGAATTTGTTGAGCGTTTTTAGCATGAAGGGCTGTTGAATTTTGTCAAAAGCCTTTTCTGCATCTATTGAGATAATCATGTGGTTCTTGTCTTTGGTTCTGTTGATATGCTGGATTACGTTGATTGATTTGCGAATGTTGAACCAGCCTTGCATCCCAGGGATGAAGCCCACTTGATCATGGTGGATAAGCTTTTTGATGTGCTGCTGAATCCGGTTTGCCAGTATTTGATTGAGGATTTTTGCATCGATGTTCATCAGGGAGATTGGTCTAAAATTCTCTTTTTTTGTTGTGTCTCTGCCAGGCTTTGGTATCAGGATGATGCTGGCCTCATAAAATGAGTTAGGGAGGATTCCCTCTTTTTCTATTGATTGGAATAGTTTCAGAAGGAATGGTACCAGCTCCTCCTTGTACCTCTGGTAGAATTCAGCTGTGAATCCATCTGGTCCTGGGCTTTTTTTGGTGGGCAGGCTATTAATTGTTGCCTCAATTTCAGAGGCTGCTATTGGTCTATTCAGGGATTCAACTTCTTCCTGGTTTAGTCTTGGAAGAGTGTACGTGTCCAGGAAATTATCCATTTCTTCTAGATTTTCTAGTTGATTTGCGTAGAGGTGTTTATAGTATTCTCTGATGGTAGTTTGTATTTCTGTGGGGTCGGTGGTGATATCCCCTTTATCATTTTTTATTGCGTCTATTTGATTCCTCTCTCTTTTCTTCTTTATTAATCTTGCTAGCGGTCTGTCAATTTTGTTGATCTTTTCAAAAAACCAACTCCTGGATTCATTGATTTTTTGGAGGGTTTTTTGTGTCTCTATCTCCTTCAGTTCTGCTCTGATCTTAGTTATTTCTTGCCTTCTGCTAGCTTTTGAATGTGTTTGCTCTTGCCTCTCTAGTTCTTTTAATTGTGATGTTAGAGTGTCAATTTTAGATCTTTCCTGCTTTCTCTTGTGGGCACTTAGTGCTATAAATTTCCCTCTACACACTGCTTTAAATGTGTCCCAGAGATTCTGGTATGTTGTATCTTTGTTCTCATTGGTTTCAAAGAACATCTTTATTTCTGCTTTCATTTCGTTATGTACCCAGTAGTCATTCAGGAGCAGGTTGTTCAGTTTCCATGTAGTTGAGCGGTTTTGATTGAGTTTCTTAGTCCTGAGTTCTAGTTTGATTGCACTGTGGTCAGAGAGACAGTTTGTTATAATTTCTGTTCTTTTACATTTGCTGAGGAGTGCTTTACTTCCAATTATGTGGTCAATTTTGGAATAAGTGTGATGTGGTGCTGAGAAGAATGTATATTCTGTTGACTTGGGGTGGAGAGTTCTATAGATGTCTATTAGGTCCGCTTGGTGCAGAGATGAGTTCAATTCCTGGATATCCTTGTTAACTTTCTGTCTCGTTGATCTGTCTAATGTTGACAGTGGAGTGTTGAAGTCTCCCATTATTATTGTATGGGAGTCTAAGTCTCTTTGTAAGTCTCTAAGGACTTGCTTTATGAATCTGGGTGCTCCTGTGTTGGGTGCATATATATTTAGGATAGTTAGTTCTTCCTGTTGGATTGATCCCTTTACCATTATGTAATGGCCTTCTTTGTCTCTTTTGATCTTTGATGGTTTAAAGTCTGTTTTATCAGAGACTAGGATTGCAACCCCTGCTTTTTTTTTGTTCTCCATTTGCTTGGTAGATCTTCCTCCATCCTTTTATTTTGAGCCTATGTATGTCTCTGCATGTGAGATGGGTCTCCTGAAGACAGCAGACTGATGGGTCTTGACTCTTTATCCAGTTTGCCAGTCTGTGTCTTTTAATTGGAGCATTTAGTCCATTTACATTTAAGGTTAATATTGTTATGTGTGATCTTGATCCTGCCATTATGATATTAACTTGTTATTTTGCTCATTAGTTGATGCAGTTTCTTCCTAGGCTCGATGGTCTTTACGTTTTGGCATGTTTTTGCAGTGGCTGGTACCGGTTGTTCCTTTCCATGTTTAGGGCTTCCTTCAGGGTCTCTTGTAATGCAGGCCTGGTGGTGACAAAATCTCTAAGCATTTGCTTATCTGTAAAGAATTTTATTTCTCCTTCACTTATGAAACTTAGTTTGGCTGGATATGAAATTCTGGGTTGAAAATTCTTTTCTTTAAGAACGTTGAATATTGGCCCCCACTCTCTTCTGGCTTGTAGTGTTTCTGCCGAGAGATCTGCTGTCAGTCTGATGGGCTTCCCTTTGTGGGTAACCCGACCTTTCTCTCTGGCTGCCCTTAAGATTTTTTCCTTCATTTCAACTTTGGTGAATCTGGCAATTATGTGTCTTGGAGTTGCTCTTCTGGAGGAGTATCTTTGTGGCGTTCTCTGTATTTCCTGAATTGGAATGTTTGCCTGCCCTACTAGGTTGGGGAAGTTCTCCTGGATGATATCCTGTAGAGTGTTTTCCAATTTGGTTCCATTTTCCCCCTCACTTTCAGGCACCCCAATCAGACGTAGATTTGGTCTTTT
>NC_045446.1:91174945-91391518 GCF_002776525.5 Piliocolobus tephrosceles
AGTCTACAGAGACAGGCAGGTTTCCTTGAGCTGCTGTGAGCTCCACCCAGTTTGAGCTTCCCAGCGGCTTTGTTTACCTACTTAAGCCTCAGCGATGGCGGGCGCCCCTCCCCCAGCCTCGCTGCTGCCTTGCGGTTAGATTGCCGCAGACTGCTGTGTTAGCAAGGAGGGAGGCTCTGTGGGCGTGGGACCCTCACGGCCAGGTGTGGGATATAATCTCCGGTGTGCCGGTGTTACAGTGCAGTATTGGGGTGGGAGTTACCCGATTTTCCAGGTGTTGTGTGTCTCAGTTCCCCTGGCTAGGAAAAGGGACTCCCTTCCCCCTCGCGCTTCCCAGGTGAGGGGATGCCTCGCCCTGCTTCAGCTCTCGCTGGTCGGGCTGCAGCAGCTGACCAGCACCGATTGTCCGGCACTCCCGAGTGAGATGAACCCAGTACCTCAGTTGAAAATGCAGAAATCACCGGTCTTCTGTGTCGCTCGCGCTGGGAGATGGAGACTGAATCTGTTCCTATTCGGCCATCTTGCTCCGCCCCTCTGAATAATGTTTTCATTTCTAGAGTATCTGTAAACATATTATTTTATGTATTTTCAATTATATATATGTAAATATATTTTTTCCTTCTTTTCCTCCTTTTACACAATTAATCACATACTGCACACATTCTCCTCCTTCATTTAATAACTATGTTAGAATTTGTTCAACATTAACATGAAGTAACATTCTTATTTCATATGAATCCTTTGAATTTCATCATATGAATGTATCATAATTTATTTAACTATTTGCTTATATTGTATAAGGGTATTTAGATTTATTCCAATTTTTTGCTGGCACAAACTGTTTCAAAAAATAACTTTGCACATCTGACAAGTTTTACTTATGCAAACTTATTTTTAGGTAAAATTTCTACAAGTGAAACTGCTGTGTCAAAGGGTGTGCACATTTTAATCTTAACTGATATTGTCAAATTGCCCTTCTTAAAGATTATATTAGTCTAAGCTGTTACTAGCAATATATAAATAAGGTTGTCTGTTGCTTCACATTGTTGCCAACATAGTAGTTTTAAACATTTTAATCTTGGCTTCCCTGAAGTGAAAAAAGGTATCTGAACATAGCTTTATTTTAACTTATGTTTCTTGATGTCAAAATTAGGAGCAAAACTTTAGCCTTTTGCTATAGGCTGAACTTTATGTTTATGTCCTCCCAAAGGCTGTATGATTAAACCTAATCCTCAATGTACTGGTCTTAGGAGGTGGGGTCTTCGGGAAGTGATTAGGTCATGAGGCTGTAGCCCTCATGAATGGGATTAGTGACCTTATAAAAGAAACTCTAGAGAGCTTCCTTGTCCTTTCTGCTGTGTGAGAACACAACAAAAAGACAGCTGACTGTGAACCATGCAGCAAGCCCTCATGAGACACCAAATCTGTCAGCACCTTGATCTCAAACTTTCAGTCTCCAGAATAGTGAGAAATAAGTTTTTATTGCTTATAAGCAACCCAGTCTATGGTATTCTGTTGCAGTATCCTGAATAGACTAAGACTGCTTTGATTCCCTCTTTACACAAGCCAAAATTCAGCTTTGCTTACCCCCTCTACCACTGATACCATTAATTCAGATATCCCACTCTCACATATTTACAGGATGCCTGCTCTCCAAATTTACATGTTTCTATAGTCCTTTGATCATTCTATTTTCTGCTATTCATTAGCCCATCCATGGTCCTATTTTCCTCTCTAACTTAGATCCTTTACACATCAATTCTATCAGTTACTTCCCATGTTGTGCTTCTACAAATAGCCATGTGGCAAAATCACAACCTCTGATTAAGCCAACTGTCCACCCCTCTACAAGGATGTGGGCAGCTGGACACTGCTGGGGAAAATCACACCACCAGGCCAAACAATGTCTCATCATCAGACACAGCTCCCCAGTCCTATCTAGGCCCTCAAGGCTGCCAAGCAGTTACTCAAGTTACCACATTCTTTCGTTTTCAAACTTACTATTTCAAATATTTTTCGTCTTCCTCAGACTTCCACCACTCTTCACCAATACTTCTCATTTTCCAAAAAAGTCTCCATCTTTCATCTTGTGTGTAAAAGAGAAACTTTCATTCAGGAGGTCCCTCAATTTAACAGTACCAAGTCTGTACAAACTTACATGGTTTGGCTTTGCATCACCACACAAATTTAATATTGAATTGTAATCCCCAGGTGTTGAGGGAGGAACCTGATAGGAGGTGATTGGATTTTGGGAGCAATTTCCCCCATGCTGTTCTTGAGATAGTGATTGAGTTCTCACGAGATCTGATGGTTTTATGTGTTTGTCAAGTTCCTCCTACACATGCTGTCTTGCCTGCTACCGTGTAAGATGTGCCTGCTTCCCCTTCTGCCATGAGTGTAAATTTCCTGAGGCTCATCAGCCATGTGGAACTGTGAGTCACTTAAACCTTTCTTTATAAATTACCCAGTCTCAGGTATATATTTATAGCAACGTGAGAACAGACTAATACACAGACCCTATCCAACTTTCTTCACTTCCATTCTAATAAGAAGAAAGGAGGTAATATTAATTTATCTAAGACCAATTTCTTTACCTTTACCCTTGTTTTTAGTCAGATGTATACCTGCCATTTCAAGGAAACTGCTCTGCTAATTATTTTTTTCTGTCTAGCCAACTTCTCTCTATACTGGTCTTTTGCATAAACATTTAAATATGCATCAGTTATTCTTATTTCAAAAACAAAGAAACTCTTTCTCTTAATTCCCTAATTACTCTCCAGTAGTTCAAACCTTGGAAAGATTTTTTTCAACTACACCATTTCAGTTCACTTTCTTTCCAACTGCCTCATCAATCAATCTCCTCCAATTTGATGCACCTCCAGTTTCATGGGCAGTTCTCTCCTGAGTTTGCAGCAATTTTCTTGTGCTAATTGAAAGAATGCCTTTTTTTTGTTTTCATCTCACTTGACCTCAACTGCATTTGATACTGTTGATCATTTCCCCCTTTTTGAAATTCCTCGGGTTTCTACAACACCTACTCCCCTAGTATTCTTCTCTCCTTCCTGAACATTCTTTCTCAGTTCTACTTTTCCTCTCCACCTCCTCCGGTCATCCCTTAAGCATGTAGGTTCTCCCCAGCCATCTTCTCTATGTTCTTCTGTCTTCTCATATGTCACTCCTGAATTACCTAGAAAGACCAACCCAGACTGTCCTAAATTTTAAAATTCTCGTTTCATCCACTCCTTATTATTATTATTTTTTGGAGGAGGCCATGGTGTCACTCTGTCATTCAGGCTGGAGTGCAGCGATGTAATCATGGCTCACTGCAGCCTTGAACTCCCATGCTCAGGCGATCCTCTCACCTTAGCTTCTTGAGTAGCTGGGACCACAGGTGGACTCACCCACACCTGGCTAATTTAAAAAATTTTTTGGTAGAGATGAGATCTTGTTATGTTGCCTAGGTTGGTCTCTAATTCCTGGGCTCAAGTAATCCTCCCGCCTCAGCCTCCCAAAGTGCTGGAAATACAGGTGTGAGTCATCGTGCCTGGCCCTCATCTAACCTTTTAAACTTCCCTTTTCACCATCTTTCCAGTCTCAATAAATAAAACCACTATGTACTTACAACTCAAGCTAGAATCTTGGTAACTATCACCAAATTTTGACAAATTTGTTTACAGCCACCCAACCTCTCTTCATCACCTTTTTCTCTTTATCTGGGCTGCTCAGATAACCTCACAAGTGATCTCCTTTGGTTTTTTCATGACCAACATTTATGTTCCACTCGGAGTCAAAGTGATCTCTCTATAGTACAGATTTGATCGTGTAACTTTTCTGTTTAAAATGTTTCAGTTACTTCTTATTTTCCACTAGGATCATGTTCAAGATTATTAACGTGGTGTATGAGACTCTGCATATCCTGGCTCCTACTTGCCTTTTGCCTCCTCTCCAACCACTCCCTCCTTTAGTCTAGCTTCTTCAAGTGAAGTGTGCCATGTTCTGTGTTTTGTTCTCAGATCTTCAAATGTGCTCATCTATTAGTGTGAGACAGTCTTTAGGAGCAACCATCCTCCTCGCCCCTTTTCGCCTACAAGACTAACTGCTTCTTATCCTCAAGTTGCCCTTCTCAGGTCATGTGCTCGGCAATGTTTTCTTTGAGCCCTCCTCATCTCACTGCCCCCCACCCCCTCACATACACCAGTCTAGATTAGGAACCTTTGTTCTGTGCTCCTTTGTCAACTGCTCTTTTCCTTTATTAACATTCATTATACTTGTATTTATTTTTTATATCTTTATTAAGATACATTTCACACACTTTAAAATTCATCCATTGAATTGTACACTTGAGTGGTTCTTGAAGTTGTGCAACCATCACCATGATATAATTTTAGAACACTTTCAACACCCAGAAAGAAACCCCATACAAATTAGCTGTTATTCTCCATTTCTGCTCCCTGTTCCCCTGTTCCAACCCCAGGAAACCACTAAGCTGCTTTCTCTCGCCTGTTTTGGACATTTCACATAAATAAAATCATGCAATGTTGTAACTTTGTGTCTGACTTCTTTAATTTAACATGACTTCAGGGTTTATCCATGTTGTAGCATGTATTACTTTTTTGCTGTTTCTTATTGTCCAGTAATATTCCATTGTATGGATATCAGTTGATAGACAATTGTGTTGTTTTCCATTTTCTCTTTTTTTTGAGACAGAGTCTTGCTCTGTCTCCCAGACTGGAGTACAGTGGCGCAATCTCGGCTCACTGCAACCTCCGCCTCTCATGTTAAAGCGATTCTTCTGCCTCAGTCTCCCCAGTAGCTGGGACTACAGGTGTGCACCACCATGCCCCGCTAATTTTTGTTTTTTTAGTAGTAATTTTTGTTTTTGTTTTTTCATTTCGCCATATTGGCCAGACTGGTCTTGAACTCCTGACCTCAGGTGATCTTCCTGCCTCAGCCTCCCAAAGTGCTTGGGATTACAGGCGTGAGCCACTGTGCCCGGCTTTTTCCATTTTTTCTATTATACTTATGCTGCTACAAATATCCATGCACAAATATTTTGTGGACAGATATTTTCATTTGGGGGTGGGATGTAAACTTTGAAGTGGAATTGCTGGATCATATTATAACTCTATGCCTGGCATTTCAAGGACTATTTTTCAAAGAGGCTGTATTGTTGTACATTCCCACCGGCAATGTATGGGTACTCTAATTTTTCCACATCCCCATCAGCACTTGTTGTCTGTCTTTTTGACAGATAATCTCCTCTTTCATTTTTTATTTGTAGTGATTTGTGTCTTCTCCCTTTCTTTATTGGTCAGTCTAGCCAAAGTTTTGCAATTTTGTTAATCTTTTCAGTAAATCAACTTTTTGGTTTGTTGAGTTTCTCTGTTGTTTTTCTATATTTTTTCTCTTATTTTTACTATAATCTGTAAAATTTTCTTTTGTAACTGAACCTAACTTTGGCTGGTTGTTATTCAAAAGCCAAACTCCAGAGTTAAGAGTTGGTAGGAGAACAAGCAGGCTTATTCAAGAGCGATAACTTAAGAGATGGCAGACTAGTGTTGCAAAGACTATCTCAGTTCTTCAAGGTGGCTGGAGGGTTTTTATGGTGGGTTGGGGGGAATATACAGAAACTATATGCACGGGAGTTGACTATATGCAGGTAAGCATATATGATCTTGATGACTCTCTTGAGCAATGGGCCATCTGGTGGTCTGGCTGGCAACTGCTTGATTCCAGCAGAAATATAGATTAACTGCTCAGCATTCTTCTTGGGGAGAAATGTTCCGCAAACTTGATTCTGTGCTTAGTTTTCAAGACTACTTCCTGGAGTTCTTTAAGCAAAGAAAATGAATTAAACATTACTAAAAGTCCAGCATTGAAAGAAGGGGGAAAAAGAAGAAAAACAATTGTTTTTCAAGAAGGGATGGTAGTTTCCATTACAATTCCTTCTGCTTTCTTTGGGTTTAATTTGCTCTGCTTTTTCTGGTTTCTTAAAGTGCTTTGAGAACTTTCTTCTTTTAATATAGGCATCATTAGCTATAAAGTTACCTCTAAACATTGCATTAGCTGCATCCCATAAGTGTTTGTTTGTATTTTTATTTTCATTCTTTTTCAAGTATTTTCTAATTTACCTTATGATTTCTTCATTATCACATTTGTTATTTAGGAGTGTGCTTTTTTTTTTTTTTTTTTCTTTTTGAGAGGGAGTCTAGCTCTGTCACCCAGGCTGGGGTGGAGTGCCATGATCTCGGCTCACTGCAATCTCTGTCTCCTGGGTTCAAGTAATTCTCCTGCCTCAGCCTCCTAAGTAGCTGGGATTACCCACACTTGCCATCATGCCTGGTTACTTTGTGTGTGTGTGTGTGTGTGTGTTTTTAGTAGACATAGGGTTTCACCATATTGGCCAGGCTGGCTTCAAACTCCTGATCTCAAGTGATCTGCTCACCTCAGCCTCCCAAAGTGCTGCGTTTGCAGGCATGAGCCACTGTGCCTTGCCCAGGAGTATACTGTTTAATTCCATATACTTATGAATTTCCCAAATTTTCTTTTGTTGTTGAATTTTAATTTTTCATTATTGAAGTTGCAGAACATTCTTTGCATGATTTTAATACTATTAATTTTATTCAGTATTGTGTATAGCTTAGCATATTCTGGTGAAGTTCATGTGCACTCGAGAAGAATGTGTATTTGTTGTTGTTGGGGTAAGTGTTCTTTAGTTGTCTGTTATATGTAATTGATGTATATATTTCTTGAAGTTATCTATTCCCTTGTTGATCTTATACCTCAGTTGTTCCATCCGTTATTGAAAGTGGGATATTAAAATATGCTTGTTGAATTAACTCCTCTTTTTCTTCTGTCTTGGTTTACGTATTTCAGGACTCTGTTGTTAGGTATACATATATAATACATTATATGTATTTATTTATAATTGCTGTATTTTCCTATTGAATTAAATCTTTTATCATTATAAAATGACCTTCTTAATCTCCAGTAAAAGTAAAATGTCTTAAAAATCTATCTATTTTGTCTACTATTAGTTTAGCTACTCTAACTGTATTTTGAATATTGCTTTCATGGTATTATTGACATGCTGTAGAAACAAGGTGAACTCTGTTGGTTTTTATGTCAAAACTGATGACACTACACATACACTAAAAGGATATGAAAATATTAATTACTCACATAATGATCCTTCCTGGGAAGATCAAGTGACTGACAAGCAAATCAAAAACTGTGATAAGAACAGGGAAAGGAGAGACTAGCTTGGGGTTTATGAAGGTTGATTTTGGGTGTCAACTTGACTGCATTGAGGGATATCCAGATAGCTGGTAAAGCATTAATTATTCTGAGTGTTTTAGGAGGCAGTGAGCCCATCCCTCTTCTGCAGAAAGAAAAACCCAGGTGGTTTGGCATTTGATTAGAATGATTGGGATGCCCCAAATGTGCCCATGAAAGTGTTTCCTGAGAGAATTGGCATGTGAGTACTTGGGCTGAGTGAGGGAGATCTGCCCTCCACGTGGGTGGGTACCATCCAGTCAGCTGGGGATTTTGATGTAACAGATAGGGGAGAAAGAGTGAATTATTGCTCTTTCTGCTGGAGTCAGGTGCTCTTCTCCCACCCTCGGATGTCAGAGCTCCAGTTCTATGGCCTTTGGACTCCAAGACTCACACCAGTGGTCCCTGGGGTTCTTGGACTGTTGACCTTGGACTGAGAGTTACACCATATGCTTCCTTAGTTCTAAGGCCTTTAGCCTTAGATGGAGCCACACTACCAGCTTACGAGGTTCTGAGGTATTCTGACTTGAACTGAGTCACGCTACTGGCTTCCCTGGTTCTCAGCTTATAGACAGCCTATTGTGGTACTTCTTAGCCTTCATAATTAAGTGAGCCAATTACCCTAATACATTTTTTTCTCATACTTCTCTCTTTATATACATTCTATCAGTTCTGTCTCTCTCGGGGAACCCTGACCAAAACAGGGTTTTTCTGGTGGTTAGAGGGTAAGGCAAGAGTGAGAATTCCCACATGTGGTTTGAACTCCCACAGGTCAAAAATTGTGAGTATTACAGTTTCTTTTCTCACTTCAGACTTCCCACACCTCCTCTTCCCCATTACTCTCAGCTGAAGATCTTCCATCATATCTCATTGAGAAATAGAAGTAATACAACTGAATTCCATCTTCCCACTTCCAATTTCCCTGCATCTAAACCATACTGTTTACATTCCCTTTTGTTACAGTATATGGAGTGTCTCTGTTCCTATCAAAGGTCAGTTTTCACTTCTACTCTGGATTCTGTCTCCTCTGTTCTTCTCAGGGTCTTTATTGCAGCCATTGTTTCCCTCTGCTTCTCTCTCTAAGCAATCCTCTCATGATACAGAAACGATCTAGTATCTCCTCCCTTGATCTCACATTCTCTCCAGATAACATCCTTTTTTTTCTACTTCCTTATTTCTGGAATATAAATGAATTTTGTGTTTAGGCTTGGGTTCTATCCCCAAGTTATCTCATTATGTATATGCAAATATTCCAAATTTCAAAAAATCAACAATCTGAAACACTTCTGGTCTCAAGCATTTCAGATGAGGGCTACTCAATCTGTAAAGCTACAGGGCAAACATCTTTCTGGACCACAGTGCTTCACTGCAAACTCAACATTCAAAGCAGGACTCATTTATATTCTACTTCAAAGTGAAGGAAGCACATAATCTAGCTGTCCTGTGTTAGGTATTTTAAATATGGAAATCTTGATATTATTAACAAATACATGATAATAAGTATTACCTACATATTCTCGTGAAAAAATGAAATATAGAGAATTGAAATAACAAGCCCCAGGTCTTGCATAAGAAAATAAATTAATCAAATCAGAGTTAATTAATATAATACAATAACTGAAAGGTTTTGATTTTTTTTTTTTTTTTTTGCATTTTTTATTTCCATAGGTTTTGGGGGAACAGGTGTATTTGGTTACATGTGTAGGTTCTTTAGTTGTGATTTGTGAGATTTTGGTGCACCCAACACCTGAGCAGTATACATTAAACCCAATTTGTAGTCTTTTATCCCTCACCCCCTTCCCACCCTTTCCTCTTGATTCCCCAAAGTCTATTGTGTCATTCTTACACCTTTGCATCCTCACAGCTTATCTCTTGTCTCTCACTTATGAGTGAGAACATACGATGCTCGGATTGCCATTTCTGAGTTACTTCACTTAGAATAATAGTCTCCAATCCCACCCAGGTTGCTGCAAAGGCTATTAATTGATTCCTTTTTATGACTGAGTAGTATCCTGTGTGTGTGTGTGTGTGTGTGTGTGTGTGTGTGTGTATCACAGTTTCTTTATCCACTTGTTGATTGATGGGCATTTGACATTTGGGTTGGTTCCACATTTTTGCAATTGCAAATTGTGCTGCCATAAACATGACTGTGTAAGTATCTTTTTCATGTAATGAATTCTTTCCCTCTGGGTAGATACCCAGTAGTGAGATTGTTGGATCAAATGATAGTTCTACTTTTGGTCCTTGAAGGAATCTCTATACTGTTTTCCATAGTGGTTTTACTAGTCTGCATACTCACCAGTAGTGTAGAAGTGTTCTCTTTTCACTGTGTCCAGGCCAACATCTATTTTTTTTTTTTTTATTATGGCTATTGTTGCAAGAGTAAGGAAGTTTCACATTGTGGTTTTGATTTGCATTTCCCTAATTACTAGAGAGATTTGGCATTTTTTCTTATGATTGTTGGACATTTGTATAACTTCCTTTGAGAATTGTCTATTCACATCCTTAGCCCACTTTTTGATGGCATTATTTGTTTTTTCCTTGCTGATTTGTTTGAGTTCATTGTCAGTTCTGAATATTGATCCCTTGTCATATGTATAGATTGTGAAGATTTTCTCCCACTTCGCAGGTTGTCTGTTTACTCTGCTGAATGTTCCATTTGCTGTGCAAAAGCTCTTTAGTTTAATTAAGTCCTACCTATTTATCTTTGTTTTCATTGCATTTGCTTTTTTCATGAAATTCTTGCCTAAGCCAAAGTCAAGAAGGGTTTTTCTGATGTTATCTTCTAGAATTTTTATAGTTTTAGATCTTAAAGCCCTTAATCCATCTTGGGTTGATTTCTGTATAATGTGAGAGAAGAGGATCCAGTTTCATTCTCCTACATGTGGCTGGCCAATTATCCCAGCACCATTTGTTGAATATGGTGTCCTTTCCCCACTTTAGGTTTTTATTTGCTTTGTCAAATAACAGCTGGCTCTAAGTATTTGGCTTTATTGCTTGGTTCTCCATTCTGTTCCACTGGTCTATGTGCCTATTTTTATACCAGTTCCATGATGTTTTGGTGACTATGACCTCATAGTGTAGTTTGAAATCAGGTAATGTGATGCCTCCAGATTTGTTCTTTTTGCTTAGTCTTGTTTTGTCTATGTGGGCTCTTTTTTTGCTCCATATAAATTTTAGGATTGTTTTTTCTAGTTCTGTGAAGAATGATGGTGGTATTTTGATGGTGATTGCATTGAATTTGTAGGTTGCTTTTGGCAGTATGGCCTTTTTCTCAATATTGATTCTACCCACCCATTTATGAGCATGAAATGTGTTTCCATTTGTTTGTGTCTATGGTTTCTTTCAGCAGTGTTTTCTAGTTTTCCTTGTAGAGGTCTTTCACCTCCTTGGTTAGGTATATTCCTCATTTATTTTATTTTATTTTTTAGATCTATTCTAAAAGGAGTTGAGTTCTTGATTTGATTCTCAGCTACGTTGCTGTCGGTGTGGAAAAGAGCTACTGATTTGTATACACTAATTTTGTATCCTTAAACTTTGCTGAATTTATTTACCAGTTATAGGAGCTTTTTGGATGGATCTTTAGGGTTTTCTAGGTATACAGTCTTATCATCAGCAAGCAGCAACAGTTTGACTTCCTCTTTACCAGTTTGAATGCCGTTTATTTATTTCTTTTGTCTGATTGCTCTAAATAGAACTTCTAGTACTATGTTGAATAAAGTGGTAAGAGTGGGTATCCCTGTCTTATTCCAGTTCTCAGAGGGAATGCTTTCAACTTTTCCCCATTCAGCATTATGTTGGCTGTGGATTTGTCATAGATGGCTTTTATTACATTGAGGTATGTCCCTTGCATGCAAGTTTTGCTGCTGAGGGTTTTAATCATAAAGGGATACTGAATTTTGTCCACTGCTTTTTGTGCATCTATTGACATGATCATGTGATTTTCGTTTTTTAATTTTGTTTGTGGTGTATCACATGTATTGACTTGCATAAGTAAAATCATTCCTGTATCCCTAGTATGAAACCTACTTGATCATGGTGGATTATCTTTTTGATAGGTTGCTAGTTTTTGTTAGATAGAATTTTGTTAAAAATTTTTAATGTATTTTCATCAAGGATATTGGTCCATAGTTTTATTTTTCAGTTATGTCCTTTCCTGATTTTGGTATTAGAGTGATACTGGTTTCATAGAATGATTTAGGGAGGATTCCCTCTTTCTCTGTCTTGTGAAATAGTGTCAACACGATTGGTACCAATGCTTGTTTGAATGTCTGGTAGAATTCAGCTGTGAATCTGTCTGGTCCTGGACTTTCTTTGTTGGTAATTTTTTTAAAGTACTATTTCAGTCTCACTGCTTGTTATTTTTGGTCTATTCAGGGTATCTAATTCTTCCTGATTTAAGCTAGGAGGATTTTATCTTTCCAGAAATTTATCCATCACCTCTAGGCTTTCTAGTATACGTGCATAAAAGTGTTCATAGTAGCCTTGAATGATCTTTTGTATTTCTGTGGTGTCAGTTGTAATATCTCCCATTTTGTTTCTAATTGAACTTATTTAGATTTTCTCTCTTCTTGGTTAATCTTGCTAATGCTCTATCACCAGCATTTTGTTTCATTTATCCTTTGTATTGTATTTTGTTTGTTTCAATTTCATTTAGTTCTGCTCTGATCTTGGTTATTTCCTTTCTTCTGCTGGGTTTGGTTTGTTCTTGTTTCTCTAGTTTCTTGAGATGTGACCTTAGATTGTCTATTTGTGCTCTTTCAGACTTTTTGATGTAGGCATTTAGGGCTATGAACTTCCCTCTTATCACCACCTTTGCTGTATCCCAGAGGTTTCAACAGGTTGTATCACTAATACCATGCAGTTCAAATAATTTTTTAAATTTCCATCTTGATTTCTTTGTTGACCCAATGATCATTCAAAAGCAGGTTGTTTAATTTCCATGTATTTTCATGGTATTGAAGGTTCCTGTTGGAGTTGATTACCAGTTTTGTTTCACTGTGATCTGAGAGAGTACTTGATATTTCAGTTTTCTTAACTTTTTTGATACTTGTTTTGTGGCCTACCACATGGTCTATCTTGGAGAATGTTCAATGTGCTGATGAATAAATGTATATTTTGTGGCTGTTGGGTAGAATGTTCTGTAAATATCTGTTAAGTCCATTTGTCATGGAGTATAGTTTAAGTCCGTTGTTTCTTTATTGACTTTCTGTCTTGATGATCTCTCTAGTGCTGTTAGTGGAGTATTGCAGTCCCCCACTATTATTGTGTTGCTGTCTGTCTCATTCCTTAGGTGTACTAGTAATTGTTTTATAAATTTGGTAGCTCCAGTGTTAGATGCATATCTATTTAGGATTGTGATAATTTCCTGTTGGACAAGGCCTTTTATCATTATATAATGTTCCCCTTTGTCTTTTGGAACTGCTGTTGCTTTGAAGTTTGTTTTGTCTGATATAAGAACAGTCACTCCTGTTTGCTTTTGGTGTCCATTTGCATGGAATGCCTTTTTTTACTCCTTTACCTTAAGATTTTGTGAGTCCTAGTGTGTTAGGTGAATCTCTTGAAGGCAGCAGGTGGTTGGTTGGTGAATTTTTATCCAATCTGCAATTCTGTGTCTTTTAAGTGGAGCATTTACGTCATTCAATGTTAGTATTGAGATGTGAGGTACTATTCCTTTTATTGTGCTATTTGTTGCCGATATACTTTTTTTTTTTTTTTTTGTATCTTTGTTTTATAGGTCCTGTGAGATTTATGCTTTAAAGAGGTTCTGTTCTGATGTGTTTCCAGGGTTTGTTTCAAGACTGAGAGCTCCTTTTAGCCATTCTTGTAGTTCTGGCTTAGTAGTGGTAAATTCTCTCACCATTTATTTTTCTGAAAAAGACTGAATCTTTCCTTCATTTCTGAAGCTTACTTTTACTGGATACCAAATTCTTGGCTGATAATTTTTTTTAAGGGGGCTGAAGATAGGGCCCCAATTTATTCTAGCTTGCTTGCAGGGTTTCTGCTGAGAAATCTGCTGTTAATCTGATAGGTTTTCATTTATAAGTTGCTTGGTGCTTTTGCCTCACAGTTCTTAAGATTCTTTCCTTCATCTTGACTTCAGATAACTTGATGACAGTGTGCCTAGGTGATGATATTTTTGTGATGAATTTCCCAGATATTCTTTGAGATTCTTGTATTTGGATATCTGCATCTCCAGCAAGGCTGGGGAAGTTTATATTGAGTATTTCCCCAAATATGTTTTCCAAACTTTTAGATGTCTCTTCTAGGAATGCCAATTATTCTTAGGTTTGGTTATTTAACATAATCCCAAACTTCTTGGAGATTTTGTTCATTTTTTAAAATTATTTTTTCTTTGTCTTTGTTGGATTGGGTTAACTCAAAAATCTTGTCTTTGAGCTCTGTAGTTCTTTCCTCTGCTTGTTCGATTCTATTGCTGAGGCTTTCCAGAACATTTTGCCATTTCCCTAAGTGTGTTCTTTATTTCCTGAAGTTTTGATTGATTTTTATTTATGCTATCTATTTTACTGAGGATTTCTCCCCTCATTTCTTGTATCATTTTTTTTTTTTTAATTTCCTTATGTTGGACCTCACTTTTCTCTGGTGCCTCCTTGATTAACTTAATAACAAATTTATTTTTCAGGTAAATCAGGGATTTCTTCTTGGTTTGGTGAGCTAGTGTGATTATGTCAGGGTGTTAAAGAACCTTGTTATGTCATATTACCATAATTGTTTTTCTGGTTCCTTCTCATTTGGGTAAGCTATGCCAAAGGGAAACTCTAGGGCTCAAGGCTGCTGTTCAGATTCTTTTTGTCCCATGGGGTGTTTCCCTGATATAGAACTCTCCCCGTTTTCCTAGGGATGTGGCTTCATGAGGACTGAGCTATAGTGATTGTTATCCATTTTCTGAACCTAGCCACCCAGCAGGTCTACCAGGCTCTGAGCTGGTACTGGGGATTGTCTGCACAGAGTCCTGTGAGGTAAATCATCTGCAGATCTCTCAGCCATAGATACTAACACCTGCTCTGGTGGAGGTAGTAGACGGGGTGAAATGGACTCTTTGATGGTCCTTAATTTTGGTTGTTTAATGCACTATTTTTGTGCTGGTTGGCCTCCTGACAGGAAGTGGCACTTTTAGGAGAGTATCAGCTCTGGTAGTATAGGGAGGCTCAGGTGGTGAGATGGGCCCTAGAACTCCTGAGTATTTGTCCTTTGCCTTCAGCTACCAGGGTGGGTATAAAAGAACCATCAGGTGGGGGCAGGGCTAGGTGTGACTGAACTCAGGTTCTCCTTGGGCAGGTCTTGCTGTGGCTGCTGTGGGGGATTGGGGTGTGGTTCCTAAGACAATGGAGTTATGTTCCCAGGAGAATTACGGCTGCCTCTGGTGTGTCATGCAGGTTGTAAGGGAAGTGAGGGAAAGCCAGTAGTCACAGGCCTCACCCAGCTCCCATGCAATCCAAAAGGCTGGTCTCACTCCCACTGTGCCCCGCTTCAATAGTACCGAGTCTGTTTCCAGGCAGTGGGTGAACAGGGTTGAGGACTTGCCCCAGGCTACCAGCCTCCCAGCTGCAAAAGCAAGCAGGGCTTTTGGGCCTGTGGAGTCTGCACACTGGATTCACACCCTCCCCAAGTTCTGGCCAAGAGACTTCGCATTTGGTTGGAATTGTTCAAAGTTCAGCTGGAGGTTTCCTTCTCCCTGGGGTCTTTTCCTAGTACCTCTGGCAGCCTTCCCCAAGGACCCCTGTGAGACAAAGCAGAAATGGCTTCCCAGGGGACCCAGAGAGCCCACAGAGTTTTCCCCATAGCTTTCTCTACCCCTGTATTTTGCTCAGCTCTCTGAATTTACTCAGGCCCAGGTAAGTTCAGAATCTTCTCCCGTGATCTAGACTTTCAGGTTCCCCAGTGAGGGTATGTGTTTGGGGGTGGACAGTCCCCCTTTCCCACTTCTATAGCTTGGACACTCACAGCATTTGGGGTGTCTCCTGGGTCCTATAGGAGCAATCTGCTTCCTTTAGAGGATCGGTGGGTTCTCTCAGCTTTCCTGGATTATTCCTGCAGTAGTTCTGGAGCAAAAGTTCACGATGAGATTCTCTACACTCTGCTCTGTCCATCCAAGTGGGAGCTGCAATCTAGTCCTGCCTCCTATCTGCTGTAATCTAGGCAAGTTTTCCTAATCTTGTTCTATTGACTCAAATAAGAATAAATGATCCTCTTTGGCTAATGAAAACCCAGAGAGAAGGGATATGAAAAGTCAAAAGGGAAGAAATCACAGGGCAGTGGGTGGGCAGTTAAGGACAGATAATATTTATTTTTGTGGGTGACAACTACCTCCTTGGGCTGGCTTTTCAACAGTATATCAATGGCTTCACCTCCATAAGCACCAGGAGTTAATTTTAGTGTCTATTGATCTGGCCCTGGTGATCTTCAGAGAACATTCTATAGCTGCTGTGTGGACATAGTTTGTCCCCACTTCTACCACTTGCCTCCTGCAAGTAATCACTCAGCAGCCCTTTACCTAAGAGAAAAGTCTACTCAGTGACTGTCATGCCATTCTATGACCTGAGACTGAGGTTCACTCTGGTTGCTTTGTGTTCCATACTCTACCCTGGGAGCCATGTGTATCAAGAACAGTCCCCTGGCTTCTAGCAGGACATGGCTATCTATGTTTTGTGACTGGTACATTGAAGGGTAATTAGAAATGTGGCTTAAAAAATGGGTGAGTTACATCATGTTTTATTTTAGGTTGACTGGATATTCAGCAGAGAAAAACAAGGTCTCTGCTCTCAGGAAGCTTACAGTCTACTAGAGGGAAACAGAAAATAACAAGATGAGTTATTATGTAATGTGATGGAAGTAGTGGTAGACTCTTATTAGGAATAGCAATGCATTACTGCAGTCACATACATCAGTGTGAATTCACTTCTCTTATTCTTCCCAAAGGGACAACTGTCTGAACAAAAGTTTTGAATATTAGGAGGAGAGGAGGGAGAGCACAGTGGAACTAAGAATCTTAGTTTTGACAGAGACTACACCAAGTGGAAAAGATGCCAGAAGGAGAAGTTAGAATATCCTTAAGAAAAGCTGTGACTGTTGCAGAACTGTTTCTGTGTTGGCCTTTTCTACAGTATTGTTATATTTGCCTGCTCCAAGTACGGACTAGGTCATCATGACATTAACCTGCGAACAGACTTATTTCAGCTTTGACTAGCCTGACCTGTTGCTTCAATGCCATATGAATAGCACTCATAATACCTGCTTTGGCTGTAAATATGATACCTGGCCCGCTCCCACCTCCCTCTCCTTCCCAGAGGTTTTCACAGAAGCCTTTATATCAAGTAGGTTTGAGAAGTCGTCCTGCCTGTGTAACCCTGAACACAGTTTGAGTACAATAAAAGGAGCCTTAGAACATGATGTAATAGAAATCTCAAAGAAATGTTTTCTTCTCATTCTCATGTTTGATTTAAGTCTGAACAGATTGTCAAGACTCACTTTAGTTACCACAATTCAGGTCAAGATGTCTAAATGTGAGTGAATCAAAAAGCTATTATGACCTGAGAAGTGTCTCATCAATTATGTTGTAGACTGTAGAGACCAAAACCTTCTTATGCCAAGAGCACATTGACTAGTTGGAGAGAAAGGAGTGTTTTGGCTTTCTTTACTTATCTATTTGAAGCACATATTAACAATGTTAAGATTTTGACATTTAACTTCAAGCCTGAGAAAACAAAGGGAATGTGTTGTTCTTCCATTTCCATATGGACTTAAGAGTTCTAGTTAAATATTCCTCAAGATATGTCTAACCAATGGAAGTACACCTTTAGTTACAGAATTGCAGAGATATGGCATTATGTTCACAATTATGAAAAACAATTATAATTTAAAAATTTTTATGACTTTTTTTTAAAAATTGGACGGTAGAAGCCTTAAAATGCTCAAGGAAAAGGACTTTTTGTGTGTTCATTTTTTGTGTGTATATTTGTGTGTGTGTGCATTTTTCTAGTATTGCATCTGTAAGCTATATATATATAGGATTATATCATGCATAGTGCTTTAGACGTTTAGTTATAAAGTCATTCATAAAGCTAACCTTTTATTTATCTATCTTAGTTTAAGATCTCTCTATATATGTTTTTAAGACATAAGGAGCCCTAAAATAAACACACACCCCAAATTAGAACTAAGAAATCATTAATATATTTTAAGCCTATATGCGCCCCACTCCAAATCATGTTCTTTTTCTAATGCTGAAAAATTTTATGTTCTATACATACATTTTGTTAGAATTTTAGGATACGTGTTTGATTATTATAAACTTTAAATAATTTAAATTATACTGTTTATATTTCACTGCAACTTGCTTTTTTCACTCAACATTATACTTTGGGATTCAACAGTCAGGCCTATAAACCCCAACCTCACTCAGTCACAGGATGCTGGCTGCCCCAGGAAGCATATAACCTTGGGCAAAGGAGCTTTCTAGAGCTGACACTGACCTCAGAGGAGCTGATAGCCAATCTTTATTTAAAATTTGATATTTTCTTTATTTAAAATTTTTGCATTAATTTTGATTTTTAAAAACATTTCATTAAAGTATGACTTATCTTGATTACTGATTTTTTTTGGTTGCCCTTTAAAGTTTGCACTTATATACAAACTGAGGCAAGGACCTCACTTCTGACATATAGAAGGCTGTCTAATGACTCTACTGCCTGCAGCCAGGCAGAAAGTACTTCTTCCAAGAAGATTTTGGACAGTGCATCTTGGTTTCTACTACAGGAAGTGACATTCCAATGGTGGATTCCTTCTTAGCCTGCATCCTTGAGAAGGTTTGTGAAACAGAGCCCCTAGCCAGCCTCAGAGTGAGAAACAAGCCTTTATTTTAAATCCCTGAGATTTGGGGTATTTGAGTTGATAATTACCTATGCCGTCTTGACCTATACAGAAATTGTGACTCAAAGTAGGATGCCTAACAACAACCTAAAATATACAAAGCAGTTGGCATTGACTTAATGGTCAGGGTGTGGCTAGTGAGGAAATTGCTATCAAATGCTGGAAACATGGCAATCCATTTATGTAATGGCAAAACATTCAGTGAAATCAGTGCCCATGGGTTTTTGGGGAAGACCTTTGCACCTAACAAACTTCTTGCTATAGAAGAGAGGGTGAGAAAAAATTTATTTTGTGATTTGTGTTGGTTGCCATGTCTGTCTTTGGTCAGTTATGAAGAGAAACATATATACCTAGAGAAAAATTTACCAATTTACAAACAGAAGTGAAGGAGAATAGAGGAAGCCCACAGTTCTTGCATTCATGGGATTATTGTTCGGTATTGGCTTCTTAATCTCAGAAAATAAAAGCTAAATTAAGAAAATCTTGAAACACAAAGCCTGGTTAAATATTTATTTACTCTTGGCACTTTATTCTCTTAATATTTTTTATGATACTTTAAGTTCTAGGGTACATGTGCACAACATGCAGGTTTGTTACATATGTATACATGTTCCACATTGGTGTGCTGAACCCATTAACTCATCATTTACATTAGGTATATCTCCTAATGCTATCCTTCCCCCCTCCCCCACCTCATGACAGGCCCCAGTGTGTGATGTTCCCCACCCTGTGTCCAAGTGTCCTCATTGTTCAGTTCCCACCTCTGAGTGAGAACATGCGGTGTTTGGTTTTCTGTCCTTGTGATAGTTTGCCCAGAACGATGGTTTCCAGCTTCATCCATGTCCCTACTTAATGGTCCCTACAAAGGACATGAACTCATCCTTTTTGATGGCTGCATAGTATTCCATGGTGTATATGTGCCACATTTTGTTAATCCATTCTATCAATCATTGATGGACATTCGGGTTGGTTCCAAGCCTTTGCTGTTGTGACTAGTGCTGCAGTGAACATATGTGTGCATGTGTCTTCATAGCAGCATGATTTATAATCCTTTGGGTATATACCCAGTAATGGGATGGCTGGGTCAAATGGTATTTCTAGTTCTAGATCCTTGAGGAATCACCACACTGTCTTCCACAATGGTTGAACTAGTTTACAGTCCCACCAACAGTGTAAAAGTGTTCGTGTTTCTCCATATCCTCTCCAGCACCTGTTGTTTCCTGACTTTTTAATGATCGTCATTCTAACTGGTGTGAGATGGTATCTCATTGTGGTTTTGATTTGCATTTCTCTGATGGCCAGTGATGATGAGCATTTTTTCATGTGTCTGTTGGCTGCATAAATGTCTTCTTTTGAGAAGTGTCTGTTCATATCCTTTGCCCACTTTTTGATGGGGTTGTTTTTTTCTTGTAAGTTTGTCTGAGTTCTTTGTAGATTCTGGATATTAGCCCTTTGTCAGATGAGTAGATTGCAAAAATTTTCTCCCATTCTGTAGGTTGCCTGTTCACTCTGATGGTAGTTTCTGTTTCTGTGCAGAACCTCTTTAGTTTAATTAGATCCCATTTGTCAATTTTGGCTTCTGTTGCCATTGATTTTGGTGTTTTAGATATGAAGTCCTTACTCATGCCTCTGTCCTGAATGGTATTGCCTAGGTTTTCTTCTAGGGTTTTTATGGTTTTAGGTCTAACAAAAGTCTTTAATGCATCTTCAATTACTTTTTATATAACGTTTATGGAAGGGATCCAGTTTCAGCTTTCTACATATGGCTAGCCAGTTTTCCCAGCACCATTTATTAAATAGGGAATCCTTTCCCCATTTCTTGTTTTTGTCAGGTTTGTCAAAGATGAGATGGTTGTAGATGTGTGGTATTATTTCTGAGGTTTCTGTTCTGTTACATTAGTTTATATCTCTGTTTTGGTACCAGTACCATGCTGTTTTGGTTACAGTAGCCTTGTAGTATAGTTTGAAGTCAGGTAGCGTGATGTCTCCAGCTTTGTTCTTTTAGCTTAGGATTTTTGGCTCCTATTATTGCTGTTGAGAATAGCAACCTAATTACCTTTTCTTTGAGAGGATTTATTTTTTTTCTTTATATGATTTTATGATCTTCTCTTGTCTTCATTGCCCTGAAATTTGATTTTGGTATGTCTAGGTTATGGTTTTATTTATATTTACCCTTTCTTGATTTTGTGCTGGTGGGGTTATACTCAGTTATTATCTCTTTCAACACTGTCTCTCCCAATGTTTTGTTTTTATCTCTTCTGGAATTGCAATTGGAGTGTTAGATCTTGTTCTAAATTTTAGACTGCTTAACCACTGTTTTATATTCCTTTATCTTTTTATATTTCTGGGCTGCATTCTGGCAAATAACTTTTTAAAAATCTATTTTCTAGTTACCATTTTTTCTCTTAGTTATTCTACCAACAACTGAGTAATACATTCTGATAATGGTTTGGCTGTGTCCCCACTGAAATCTCATCTTGAATTGTACTTCCATAATTTCCACATGCTGTGGGAGGGACTCGGTGGGAGATAAATTGAATCATGGGGGCAGTTCTCCCCATACTGTTCTCGTGGTAGTGAATAAGTCTCACAAGATCTGATGGTTTTATCAGGGGTTTCCACTTTTGCATCTTCCTCATTTTCTCTTGCTGCCACCATGTAAGAAGTAAGTGCCTTTTGCCTCCTGCCATAATTTGGAGGCCTCCCCAGCCAGGTAGAACTGTGAGTCCAGTTAAAATTCTTTTTCTTCCCAGTCTTGGGAATATCTTTATCAGCAGCATGAAAACAGACTAATATACATTCCAATAGTTATATATATATTGAGATGGAGTCTTGCTCTGTTGCCCAGGCTGGAGACCAGTGGCATGATCTCGGCTCACTGCAAGCTCTGCCTCCTGGGTTCACGCCATTCTCATGCCCCAGCCTCCTGAGTAGCTGGGGCTACAGGTGCCCGCCACCATACCCACCTAATTTTTGTATTTTTAGTAGAGATGGGGTTTCACCGTGTTAGCCAGGATGGTCTCGATCTTCTGACCTCGTGATCCACCGGCCTCGGACTCCCAAAGTGCTGGGATTACAGGCATGAACCACCTTGCCCGGCCCCAATAATTATATTTTTATTACTAAAAGATCTCTTGGTACATTGTCAAATAGGCATGGTTATTTTTGATAATACACCATTTCTTGTTAATTTCTTTGGATTATAGTTTTTATTTCTTTATATGCATTAAATATATTTATTACATATTATTCATTTGGAAATTTTAATATGTAAAGCCTTGTTCTAAATTTATTATTTGTTATTTCTGCTAGTTCTTTCTTGGTGAATTATTTATTCATGACTTGGTGAATTTTTTTCTTTTTCTTTTTCTTTTTTTTTTTTTTTTCTTTTGAGACGGAGTCTCCGCCCAGGCTGGAGTGCAGTGGCCGGATCTCAGCTCACTGCAAGCTCCGCCTCCTGGGTTTACGCCATTCTCCTGCCTCAGCCTCCCGAGTAGCTGGGACTACAGGCGCCCGCCAAATCGCCCGGCTAGTTTTTTGTATTTTTTAGTAGAGACGGGGTTTCACCGTGTTAGCCAGGATGGTCTCGATCTCCTGACCTCATGATCCGCCCGTCTCGGCCTCCCAAAGTGCTGGGATTACAGGCTTGAGCCACCGCGCCCGGCCGAATTTTTTTCTTTTGAGATCGTAATTAGTTGACCTCAATCTTTGGGAATCTGAAGAGCTGGTTGGGGATTCTTTTATCTAGAGAAGGTTTAATTTCTTTCACCCAGAGGCAAGGGGGAATTACCAAACTGGACCAAATTCAACTTAATTTCTCATATATAAATTTTCCTTATTCTTCAGTTTAACTTTTTATATAATTTATGTTAAGATGCTGTCAAAACTATATAAAACTTGCAACATCTGCATATTTCTCACCAAAATATCCTGTATTCTTAACATTTGACTGCATTTGATCTATCTTTGTCTCTCACTCTCTATTTAGTTATTAATCTTCTTCAAAACTATTTTAGATCAATTTTAAACACATTGTACCATTACCTATAATCCTCTAGTTGTTATTTCCCAAGAACAAGGACACTCTCCAACATAACCATGATACAGCTGTCTAAAGAAGAATTAACCTGTGATGCAATAATACCGTCTAATCTACAGACCCCACTGAAATTTTGCTAACTGTATTAACAACGTCTTTTTTCTTTCTGGTCCAGGATTGCATTTCCCTTTTTTTTTTTTTCTATCTTGAACAGCTTCTTAGTCTTTTCCTTTTATAAATTTGATAGTATTTGTAATTTCTACCCTGACTCATATCTATCTATTCTTCCACCTATGATAATTAAAATATTCTGGGCCAGGTGCGGTGGCTCATGCCTGTAATCGCAGCACTTTGGGAGGCCAAGGTGGGTGGATCACTTGAGGTCAGGAGTTCAAGAGGAGCCTGGCCAACATGGTGAAACCGTGTCTCTACTAAAAATACAAAAAATAGCCAGACATGGTGGCATATGCCTGTAATCCCAGCTACTCTGGAGGCTGAGTCACGAGAATTGCTTGAACCTGGAAGGCAGAGGTTGCAGTGAGCTGAGATTGCGCTGCTGCACTCCAGCCTGGGTGATAAGAGTCATACTGCCTCAAAAAAAAAAAAAAAAAAAAAAAAAAAAAAAAAAAAAAAAAAAAAAAACAAAGAAAAAAGAAAAAATTAACGTGCTGGTAGAGTACAATGTGTATTATGATGCATGTATATATTATATAATGATTAAATAAGGCTAATTAAAATATTTATTACTTCACTTACTTATCATTCCTTTGTGGTAAGAACATTTAAAATGTACTCTTTTAGCAATTTTGAAATATACAATGCATTGTACCCAATGAATGTATACAATTATTACTTGTCAACCAAAAATAAAATAATTTTTAAAAAGTAAACTACTGCTGGGAAAGAGAATATGAAATAAACTAAACTTTTTATGCCTAAGGAAAATAAATATTTATTTACTGATAGAAAAATTCCACTTCCTTAAATTTCCATGTTAAATATTCTTATTTGTTTCAATTATTTCTAATGTATCACAATTTCTAGTTTGATTCCCTATATTTTAAAATATATAGTTCAGTTGCTCAAAAATTCAGTGCTCATTATTTAGTATCTGCTAGACTCTAGTAAATTATGAAGCATGATGATCACTCCCTTTATTCCAGATAGCATAGGTATAAACGCAGCCTAAAATTAAATTAGTTTATATATTTTAAAAATAATTTTCAGCAGCCACATCTTAGAATCAATTAATAATCAGGCTCCTTCTATTCCCCACCTCCAATTCATTTTTATATTAAACTTGTAATCCATCTACCCTTTAAAGTTTTTATGTATTTATCACTGTCTAGTCATGTCACTATATTTTATATCAGTAAATTTTTAGACTCAAGTGTAAGATACAATTATCTTTTTTAGGTCTTACTTCCCTATATTTATTCTTTGTTTTAGCCTATAAATAATCTTGGCAGATTTTGACATTGGATGAATCACTATTTCAACCTCTCATCTGTGAATCTGATATGCCATCACCTATTCTTACACCTGTTCTTATCCAACTTATTGACGGGAACTTAAATGAATCAGAGCTGGGCACACAACTAGAGAATGTATCATGATGTCGACATGAGCCAATTTTTGTTTTTGTGATTCCAGGACCCTTTCCTTGTTTTCTAGGGATCTAAGTGGCATGTACTTTAAACGAGGTGCTTTTTGTAAGTTCAGTCCAGTTATCTTACCTCATTACTTCATTTTCTCAAAAACACTCTTTTGTGATATAAAGTAAGTGAAAAACAGGAAGGTTGGGTTGTCAGTGTTAGATAATAGAAGTTGAATAGAAAATGTAATCTTCTAATTTTCTTGCGGGCTCCCTTCCTGCATTTTATTTTTCAAGATTATATTTTCTAAAACATCCTATTCTTGTACTTCCACTATTCAGGTATATGAAAAAATTCAAGCAGAACATAAGTGGTTTCCAAGCATGGCAACATAAGAATTATCTGGGAAAGATTTTTAAATATAGCAGAGTCCTGAAATCCACCCTCCATCATTCTGTTGGAGTAGCTTTGGATGGAAGTCAATAATCCATATTTTTCAAAAGATCCCTCTGATGGGCATCCACCTTGGACTTCAGATAACTGTGTTTGGGGACAAATACCAAACAAAAAGCAATTTACCTGTAGTGAGCAAGTAGGTAAACTCTAGACTAGACTTCTTATTAGAATAAGCAGACATCTTTTTAGACTAGACACAGATTTACAACCAAAAATTCAGAGAATTTTCAGCAATGAGAGACTAAACACGATTATAAAAGGATTGCTGGCATGAGAGTGTTGCCTCTTTGCTATAACATGTTGTTTTCATCATTTCTAGTTCCATCTCAAAACACATGAAAGAAAATATTGAAAATAGTTTGGATTAGGGAGATGAGATATCATGGACTTCTTCCAATCTTCATTTTAGCCCATATGCTTACACATTTTATATCATTATAATTACAGTGTGCATTTCAACTTGGTCTACTGTTTTCAGTTAACACTATCTCATAAACCTTTGCCCCATGGCTACCTGGTGTTCATAAGTACAAGTTTAATATTTCAAAATGTTCCATAAAACTGTTTTTTTTTAATAAGTTAGCTAGTAACCCAATATGACTCTTTGTGTATAATTTTATAATTTTTATCATTATGGATAATTGTGAAAAATAAAAGCTTCTGAATAAGATACTTTTTCTCATTTTAAAAATTATTTCCCTAGAACATATTTCCAGGAATAGTATTACTGCACCAAAACAGAAACACTTTTCCAGTTTTTTTTTTTTTTTTGAGACAAGAGTCTCACTCTGTCACCCAGGCTGGAGTCCAGTGGCATGATCTTGGCGCACTGTAACCTCCATCTCCTGGGTTCAGGTGATTCTCCTGCCTCAGCCTCCCAAGTAGCAGGGATTACTGGTGTGCGCCACCACACCCGGATAATTTTTGTATTTCTAGTAGAGATGGGGTTTCACCATGTTGTCCAGGCTGGTCTCGAACTCCTAACCTCAAGTAATCTGCCTGCCTCAGCCTCCCAAAGTGCTGGGATTACAGGCATGAGCCACCATGCCCAGACTTCCCAGTTCTTTTAATTACTTTTCTAAGGGCTTGGGACCCAATTATAATACCATCAGAAAAGTATGATGTACAAGTTTCACAAGAAGTTTATCAAATCAGGTATTACCTATATCTTTTATAATATAATCTGGATCTTTTCAAGAAACCTTGGTAAACCCTCATGTTTTATTTTGTTTTATGTTCTATTTTCCCAGTAATTGTATTAATGCCAGTCAAGTAGTATCCTTTCTGTTTCTAAGGTACAAATGTGTAGCTTTGTCAAGCAGAAAAGCTGGAATCCACTAAGATGGCCAAACTAATTTGTATCAGTCAGCCTTTGCTATAGTAAAACAAACAAAAAAGCTCAATAGCTTAAACAATAGCAATTTTTTTTTTCTTACTCATGGGTGTGTGGAGCAGTTTTAATGCAGCTTAGACTGGTTATCTTCTGTTTGGGTACACATATCTTCTTATTCTAGGATCCAGGATGAAGGGAATGTCTCTATCTAGGACATGCAATTTTCATGGCAAAGAGAAGAACTACTTGAGACCAAGCCAAGACAAACAGTTCATGTTAAAGCTTCTGTTTAGGATTGGCACGGTGTCACTTCTGCTCATAATCCATAGGCCCAGGCAGGTTACATGGCCAAGCCTGATGGGGAATATACTCTGCCTACAGAGATGTGCCTCAAGTTGCATGTGTGTGGATGTGTCTGTATGATAATCCTCATAGGAGGTGAGAAGATTCAGTTGGGAATAATCCCTGAAGCTTTCTTTATTTACGTGGTACTTGTTCTCTGTGTATTTTCCTATCATAGAATTTAACACATTTTATTGACATTGTTTATTGCTAAGTTCATCTCCTCTTACAGACTTCAAGTTCCTCCAGAGCAGAAATAGTGATTTACTCACTTCCGTGTATCCCTAGTGTCAACACCACCACAGAGCATGTATACATTCTCAAAATACATATATGAAGTAAATGGTTTTAGTCTCCACTTCTGGAAAACTTATCATCTTCAGCATTCTTTGGTCTTAGAACTAGAAAAAGGTAATACAAGTTAATGTTTTCTAAAATTAGTAGACACTCTAGTGTGCCTTTTTAATGCGTTTTTTTAAATGAAAAGATTCCTACTCCTATTTATTTTAAAATCCACTTCAAGACTACTGGAGAAAGAACTGGCTTTTCATTTGTATTAGGTGACATTATAAGCATTAGGAGACGTTAGAACTACTCCATTTAAAAGCTTACTGCATATTCAACCTCACTCTCTCAATTCAGTAGAAGTTCTCTGGTCAAGCTGAGCTCTACTTGGGAAGAGGATAAATGTATAACAGGCTGACTTCTCTACTCTCAAGGAGAGAAATTGAAAGGTTGTCTGTCAAAGAAATGAATTTTTCTATTGAAAAATTATTTTTTAAAGATTTCAAATCTGGGTACAGGGCCCAAAGTACACTTTGTCATCACTGAAGATGTCTTGAGATGGTTAGAAAGTTGGTAAGAGGAAGGAAAATATTAAAAAGCAATACAAATTCAAAACAGAAGTCTTACAGTCAGAACCACTTCATTCACTAGGCACAGAAAGAACAGTGCCTAGAAACCATGATACTTACAGCAGCTGTTGACAATGAAAACAATTTTAATATCTTTGAAAAATCTAAAAAAGGGAAATAAAAAGTAATAAACCCAGGCTGGGATATACCTGTCTGTATGCCCAGAAAGTCATAAAATGTAACTTTAAATAATTTTTTCTATGAAGGAAGGTGCCATAAAGGCAAAGTTGCCTAGAGTCCACCAAACTCATAACACGGTTTTGTGAGTAAACTTTTTGAAGTAGGAGAAGGCATAGAGCAATTGAGCTGAGCAGAGGCCTCCACAGTTGTAGAATTGGCTTCATGCTCAGGGCTGTGAGTAGAATAATTTTTATTTTTCCCAGCCCAACACTGTTTCGTTCTTAATGCTAGAACTGACTTGGAACAAAATCATGAAGAATATTATTTAGGGATCTTCCATCTTCTTTGTTTCTGTGCATATGTATATATACACACACACACATATATGTATATATGAATGTACATATATGCAGTTCAGTAAATATCTTTTGAGTACATACAATATGTTGTGCACTCTTCTAGCTATCAGTTAACAAAGGAGAAAAAAAAGTCCTCCACAGTCTTTCCTCTCTGGACCAGTGGAGCCCAATATATGGTCTGTAGACTGGCTGATGGCTTTGTTATTTTAATTTGAAATTAATTACATATAAATATATTCATGATTCACATTCAGATCATACATTTATTAAGAAGAATGGCCATTGACTTCTCATAGTTTTCATCATAATGAAGATGCTTCAAAAATGTATTTGGATATCCAAATTTTCACCCAACCCCGGGTGAAAATATGAGGATGTGGGTAGGTGGGGAGGTAGAGAGAAATGTAGCCATGTAGTGTTGTGGCAATGAGGAGAAAGAACAGTGAGGAAGGAAAATGAGAGGGAGACAGAGGAAGAGAAGAGGAGGAGAGAGGAAAGAAGGATGAGGGAGAAGGGAAGAGACAGGAGACAGGCACGCAACGTTATACACAGAATCAAATGTGCAAGGCGTAAGTGGCACAGCGTCTTTAAATGCACACATTTTGGTTATACAGATGTATAAGTACTTTCTTGACATTTTACTATGGAAATTTGCTAGTACACAATTTTCTTAAAAAATTTACAGTCCCATGTACCCACCACACAAATTCTACCATCAATATTTTACTATGTTTGTCCTATAGCATATATATTCATCTCTCATCCCTCTCACCATCCATTAGTCTTCCTTTTTATTGGGTGCATTTCAAAGTAAATTGCTGTTGGGGACTTACCCTACAACTTTGCGTATGTTTGTTTACAGGATTTTTTTCTTTTGAGGTAAAATTTATATACAATTAAATGTCACAAATTTTAAGTGAACATTAGCTGAGTTTTGACAAACACAAACACCTTTCTAGATACAGAAAATTACCACCCCAGAAAGTTCCCTCAAGCCCCTTCTCAGTTAATTACTGCCCTCAACCTCCTGAAGCAACCACTATAGATTAGTTTGCTTGTTTAGAACTTTGTATAAGTGGAATAATATTTTATATACTCTTTTGTGTAAGGCTTCATTGACTCTGCATGATTTGGAGATTCATCTGTGCTGTTGCATGTACCCACAGTTTGTTGCTCTTTTCAGTTGCATAGTGTTATTTCTTTGTATAAATATACAGCCCATTTGTTTATTCATCTTCCTATTGACGGACTCTTGACCTACTTACAAATTTTAGCTCTTATTAATAAATTGCCATGGACATTCTTATGTAATTTTTCGGACATATGATTTTATTTCTCTGAGATAAATACCATGGAATAGGTCATAAGGTAGGTTTAGTTTTATAAAAATCTACAAGATCCTTTTGCATTTCCACTAACTATGTAAGAAAACTCCAATTTCTCTACATTCTTGTCAATACTTGATGCTTTTATTCATTTTAATTTTAACCACTCAGGAGACTATCTTGTGGTTTCTCATCGTTTTAATTTGCAGTTTCCTAGTGACAAATTATTTTGAGCGCTTTTTTGTGTGTGTATGTCCGTGTGTGTGTGTGTGTGTGTGTGTGTGTGTGTGTGTGTGTGTGTGTCTGGCCATCTGTATATCTCCTTTTCTGAAGAGTCTTTTTTTTGGAAATTATTTTTGGGATATTGTTTGTATTTTTAGTATAGGTTGTAGGAGTTTTTTTTAATATATTCTGGGCACGAGTCCCGTTTGTCACCATTATTGTAAATGTGAGTCTGTGGTTTGCTTTTTCATTTTCTTATTTGGTTTACTCTTTTCAAAAATTTATTTTTCAATAGATTTTTAGGGAGCAGGTGGTGTTTGGTTACATGAACAAATTCTTCAGTGGGGATTTCTGAGTTTTTAGTGCACCCATCACCTGCGCCATGTACACTGTACCTAGTGTGTGGTCTTTTGTCCCTCACCCCTTCCCACCCTTTCCCCCAAGTCCTCGAAGTCCAATGTGTCATTCTTTTATGCCTTCACGTCCTCATAGCTTAGCTCCCATTTATGAGTGAGAACATACAATGTTTGGTTTTCCATTCCTGAGTTACCTCACTTAGAATAATAGTCTCCAATTCCATCATATATATATGATATAGATATCGTTTCACATATATATAGTTTCATTTCATTTCATATATTTATATAGAGTTTCATTCTTCTACATGTGGCTCGCAACTTATCCCAGTACCATTTGTGAAATATGATGTCCTTTCCCCACTTTATGTTTTTGCTTGCTTTGTTGAAGATCCGTGAGCTGTAAGTATTTGATTTTATTGCTGGGTTCTCTATTTTGTTCCATTGGTCTATATGCCTATTTTTATACCAGTACCATGCTGTTTTGGTGACTGTGACCTTATAGTATAATTTGAAGTTGGGTAATGTGATGCCTCTAGACTTGTTCTTTTTGCTTAGTCTTGCTTTGCATGCTGTTTTATGATTTCATATGAATTTCAGGGTTTTTTTTTTTTCCAGTTCTGTGAAGAATGATGATGGTGTTTTGATGGGAATTGCACTGAATTTGTAGGTTGCTTTTGGTAATATGATCATTTTCACAATATTGATTCTACCCATCTATGAGCATGAGATGTGTTTCCATTTGCCTGTGTCACCTGTGATTTCCTTCAGTAGTGTTTTGTAGTTTTCCTTGTAGAGGTCTTTTACTTCCTTGATTAGGTATATTCCTACGTATTTTATTTTATGTTTTGCAGCTATTATAAAAGAGGTTGAGTTCTTGATTTGATTCTCCACTATACACTGTTAGTGTATAGGAGAGCTATTGATTTGTGTGCATTAATTTTGTATCCTTAAACTTTGCTGAATCCATTTACCAGTTCTAGGAGCTTCTTGGATGAGTCTTTAGGGTTTTCTAGGTATGCAATCATATCATCAGCAAAAAGTGACAATTTGACTTCCTCTTTACTGATTTGGATGTCCTTTCTTTCCATTGTCCGAGTTTTCTGACTAGGATTTTCAGTACTATATTGAACAGAAGTGGTGAAAGTGGGCCTCCTTGTCTTGTTCCAGTTCTCAGAGGGAATACTTTCAACTTTTCCCCAATGAGTATAATGTTGCCTGTGGGTTTGTCATAGATGGCTTTTATTACATTCACATATGTCCCTTGTATGCCGATTTTGCCAAGGATTTTAATCATAAAGGAATGCTGGATTTTGTCAAATGCTTTTTCTGCATCAATTGAGATGATCATATGATTTTTTGTTTTTAATTCTGTTTATATGGAGTATCACGTTTATTGACTTATGTATGTTAAACCATCCCTGCATCCCTAGTATGAAACCCACTTGATCATGATGGATTATCTTTTTGATATGCTGTTGGATTCATTTTGCGAGTATTTTGTTGGGGATTTTTGCATCTATTATATTCATCAGCGATATTGGTCTGTAGTTTTCTTTTTTTGTTATGTCCTTTCCTGGTTTTAGTATTACGGTGATACTGGCTTCACAGAATGATTTAGGGAGGATTTCCTCTTTATCTTGTGGGAGAGTATCAATAAGATTGGCATGAATTCTTCTTTGAAAGTCTGATAGAATTCAGCTATGAATCCATCTGACCCTGGACTTCGTTTTTTGTTGACAGTTTTTAAATCACCATTTCAATCTTGCTGCTTGTTATTAGTCTGTTCAGAGTTATTATATTTTCCTGGTTTAATCTAGGAGGGTTGTGTATTTCCAGGAACTTAATCCATCTCCTCTAGGTTTTCTAGTTTATGTACATAACGGTGTTCATATCAATGTTTGATAATCTTTTGTATATCTGTGTTATCAGTAGTAATATCTCCTGTTTTATTTCTAATTGAGTTTATTTCGATCTTCCCTCTTCTTTTCTTGATTAATCTTGCTAATGGCCCATCTATTTTATTTACCTTTTCAAATAACTAGCCTTTTGTTTCATTTGTCTTTTATATTTTTTGTTTTAATTTTATTTAGTTCTGCTCTGATTTTTGTTATTTATTTTCTTCTGCTGGGTTTGGATTTGGATCGTTCTTGTTTCTCCAGTTCTGTAAGGTATGACCTTAGATTGTCTATTGTGCTCTTTCAGACTTTTTGATGTACATACTTAATGTTATGAATTTTCCTCTTAGCACCACTTTTGCTGTATACCAGAGGTTTTGATAAGTTTTGTCAGAATTATGATTCAGTTCAAAGAATTTTTAAATTTTCATCTGGATTTCATTGTTGATCCTGTGATCATTCAGTAGCAGTTTATTTAATTTCCAAGTATTTGCTGGTTTGTGTGTTCCTTTTGAAGTTGATTTCTAATTTTATTCCACTGTGGTTTGAGAGAGTGCTTAACATAATTTTGACTTTCTTAGATTTACTGTGACTTGTTTTGTGGACTATCATATGGTCTGTCTTGGAGAATGTCCCATGTGCTGATGAATAGAATGTACATTCTCCAGTTGTTGGGTAGAATGGTCTTTAAATATTTGTTAAGTCCATTTGTTGTATGGTTTAAGTCCACTGTTTGTTGACTTTCTGTCTTGATGACCTTTCTAGTGCTGTCCGTGGAGTATTAACGTACCCCACTATTATTGTGTTACTGTCTATCTCATTTCTTAGGTGTAGTAGTAATTGTTTTATAAATTTGGGAGCTCCATCATTAAGTGCATATATATTTAGGATTGTGATAATTTCCTGTTGGATTAGTACTTTTATCATTTTTTATGTCCCTCTTTGTCTTTTTAAACTGTGGTTGCTTTAAAGGTTGTTTTTTTCTGATGTAAGACTAGCTATTCCTGCTAGCTTTTGGTGTCCATTTGCATAGAGTATCTATTTCCACTCCTTTACCTTAAGTTTATGTGAATCCTGATGTGTTAGGTGAGTCTCCTGAAGACAGCACAAACTGGTAGTTGAGTTTTTATCCATTCTGCATCTTTTAAGTGGAGCATTTAGGTCATTTACATTCAATGCTAATATTGAGATATATGGTACTATTCTATTTATTGCATTATTTGTTGCCTGAATATCTTCTTTTTTTCATTGTATTATTGTTATATAGGTCATGGGATTTATGCTTTTAGGAGATTCTATTTTGGTGTATTTTTTAGAATTTGTTTCAAGATTTAGAGCTCTTTTTAGCAGTTCTTGTAGTGCTGGCTTGGTAGTGGCAAATTGTCTCAGTATTTGTCTGAAAAAGACTGTATCTTTCTTTCACTTATGAAGTTTAGTTTCACTGGATACAAAATTCTTGGCTGATAATTCTTTTGTTTCAGAAGGCTAAAAATAGGACTCCATTCCCTTCAGTTTGTAGAATTTCTGCTGAGAAATCTGCTGTTAACATGATAGGTTTTCTTTCTTTTATTTTTCTTGATTTTTAAGTCTTTTTGTTTGTTTGTTTGTTTGTTTGTTTTTTATTATACTTTAAGTTCTAGGGTACATGTGCACAATGTGCAGGTTTGTTACATATGTATACATGTGCCATGTTGGTGTGCTGCACCCATTAACTTGTCATTTACATTAGGTATATCTCCTAATGCTGCTATCCCTCCCTGCTTTCCCCACCCCATGACAGGCCCCAATGTGTGATGTTCCCCACCCCAGTGTCCAAGTGTTCTCATTGTTCAATTGTCACCTGTGAGTGAGAACCTGTGGTGTTTGGTTTTCTTTCCTTGTGATAGTTTGCTCAGAATGATGGTTTCCAGCTTCATCCATGTCCCTACAAACGACATGAACTCATCCTTTTGTATGACTGCATAGTATTCCATGGTGTATATGTGCCACATTTTCTTTTTCTTTTTCTTTTTCTTTTCTTTTTTTTGAGACGGAGTCTCGCTCTGTCGCCCAGGCTGGAGTGCAGTGGCCAGATCTCGGCTCACTGCAAGCTCCGCCTCCTGGGTTTATGCCATTCTCCTGCCTCAGCCTCCCAAGTAGCTGGGACTACAGGCGCCCGCCACCTCACCCGGCTAGTTTTTTTGCATTTTTTAGTGGAGACGGGGTTTCACCGTGTTAGCCAGGATGGTCTGGGTCTCCTGACCTCGTGATCCGCCCGTCTCAGCCTCCCAAAGTGCTGGGATTACAGGCTTGAGCCACCACGCCCGGCCTATGTGCCACATTTTCTTAATCCCACCTACCATTGGTGGACATTTGGGTTGGTTCCAAGTCTCTGCTATTGTGAATAGTGCCGCAGTGAACATATGTGTGCATGTGTCTTTATAGCAGCATGGTTTATAATCCTTTTGGTATATACCCAATAATGGGATATCTGGGTCAAAAGGTAATTCTAATTCTAGATCCTTGAGGAATCACCACACTGTTTTCCACGATAGTTGAACTAGTTAACAGTCCCACCAACCGTGTAAAAGTGTTCCTATTTCTCCACATCCTCTTCAGCACCTCTTGTTTCCTGACATTTTAAGGATCGCCATTCTAACTGGTGTGAGATGGTATCTCATTGTGGTTTTGATTTGCATTGCTCTGATGGCCAGTGATGATGAGCATTTTTTCATGTGTCTGTTGGCTGCATAAATATCTTCTTTTGAGAAGTGTCTGTTCATATCCTTTGCCCACTTTTTGATGGGGTTGTTTGATTTTTTTCTTGAAAATTTGTTTAAGTTCTTTATAGATTCTGGATATCAGCCTTTTGTCAGATGGGTAGATTGTAAAAATTTTCTCCCCTTCTGTAGGTTGCCTGTTAATTCTGACAACTTTGAAAACTGGCACAAGACAGGGATGCCCTCTCTCACCACTCCTATTCAACATAGTGTTGGAAGGTCTGGCTGCAGCAATCAGGCAGGAGAAAGAAATAAAGAGTATTCAATTAGGAAAAGAGGAAGTCAAATTGTCCCTGTTTGCAGATGAAGTGATTGTGTATTCAGAAAACCCCATAGTCTCAGCCCAAAATCTCCTTAAGCTGATAAGCAACTTCAGCAAAGTCTCAGGCTACAAAATCAATGTGCAAAAATCACAAACATTCCTATACACCAATAACAGACAGAGAGCCAATCATGAGTGAACTCCCATTCACAATGCTTCAAAGATAATTAAATACCTAGGAATTCAATTTACAAGGGATGTGAAGGACGTCTTCAAGGAGAACTACAAATCACTGCTCAACAAAATAAAAGAGGACGCAAGCAAATGGAAGCAAATGCTCATGGATAGGAAGAATCAATATCGTGAAAGTGGCCATACTGCCCAAGGTAATTTATAGATTCAATGCCATCCCCATCAAGCTACCAATGACTTTCTTCACAGAATTGGAAAAAACTACTTTAAAGTTCATATGGAACCTAAAAAGAGCCCACATTGCCAAGACAATCCTAAGCCAAAAGAACAAAGCTGGAGTCATCCTGCTACCTGACTTCAAACTATACTACAAGGCTACAGTAACCAAAACAGCATGTTACTGGTACCAAAACAGAGATATAGACGAGTGTAACAGAACAGAAACCTCAGAAATAGCACCACACATCTACAACCATCTGATCTTTGACAAACCTGACAAAAACAAGAAATAGGGAAAGGATTCCCTATTTAATAAATGGTGCTGGGAAAACTGGCTAGCCATATGTAGATAGCTGAAACTGGATCCCTTCCTTACACCTTATGCAAAAATTAATTCAAGATGGATTAAAGACTTAAATGTTAGACCCAAAACCACAAAAACCCTAGAAGAAAACCTAGGCAATACCATTCAGGACACAGGCATGGGCAAGGACTTCATGACTAAAACACCAAAAGCAATGACAACAAAAGCCAAAATAGACAGATGGGATCTAATTAAACTAAAGAGCTTCTGCACAGCAAAAGAATATGATAGGTTTTCTTTTATAGGTTACCTGATGCTTTTGCCTCACAGCTCTTAAAATTCTTTCTTTGTCTTGACTTTAGATAACCTGATGACTATATACCTAGGTGATGATATTTTGGGGATGAATTTCCCAGATGTTCTTTGAGCTTCTTTTATTTGAATGTCTAGCTCTCTAGTGAGGCTGGGAAGTTTTCCTCAATTATTCCCTCAAATGTGTTTTCCAAACTTTTAGATTTCTCCTCTTCCTTGAGAATACCAATTCTTCTTAGGTTTGGACATTTAACATAGTCCAAGCCCTCTTGGAGGCTTTGTTCCTTTTTTAAATTATTTTTTCTTTCTTTCTTTCTTTTTCTTTTTCTTTTCTTTTTTTTTTTTTTTTTTTTGAGATGGAGTCTCACTGTGTCACCCAGGCTGGAGTGCAGTGGCACTATCTCGGCTCACTGCAAGCTCCGCCTCCTGGGTTCATACCATTCTCCTGCCTCAAACTCCTGAGTAGCTGGGACTCAGGCACCCACCACCATGCCCGGCTGATTTTTTGTATTTTTGGTAGAAACGGGGTCTCGCCATGTTAGCTAGGATGGTCTCGATCTCCTGACCTTGTGATCTGCCTGCCTCGGCCCCCCAAAGTGCTGGGATTACAGGCGTGAGCCACCTCGCCTGGCCTAAAATTCTTTATTCTTTTTGTTTGTTGGATTGGGTTTACTCAAAAACCTTGTCTTTGAGCTCTGAAGTTCTTTCTTCTGCTTGTTTGATTATATTGCTGAGACTTTCCAGTGCATTTTGCATTTCTCTAAGTGTGACCTTTATTTCCAGATGTTATGATTGTTTTTATTTATTCTATCTATTTCACTGAAAATATTTTTCCTTCATATTCTTTGTCATGATTTTGATTTCTTTAAGTTGGACTTCACCTTTCTCTGGTGCCCCCTAGATTAGCTTAAAAATTGACCTTCTGAATTCTTTTTCTGACAATTCAGAGATTTCATTTTGGTTTGGAGCCATTGCCAGTGAGCTAGTGTGATATTCTGGTGGTGTTAAAGAACTTTGTATTGTTATATTACCAGAATTGTTTTTTTGGTTCCTTCTCATTGGGTAGACTATGTCAGGGACAATCTGGGACTCAAGAGCTGCTGTTTGGATTCTTTTGTTCCATGAGGTGCTTCTGTGATGTGGTATTCTCCCCCTTCCCCTAGGATTGGGACTTCCTGTGAGCCGAACTGCAGTGATTGTTTTTGCTATTCTGGGTCTAGCCAACCAGTGGAGTCACTGGGCTCCAGGTTGGTACTGGGGAATGCATGCAGAGTCCTATGATGTGATGTGTCTTCAGGTCTTTCAGCTGTGGATACCAGCACCTGCTGTGGTAGGGGCAGCAGGGGAGTGAAGTGGACTCTTTGAGGGTCCCTGGTTGTATTCTCGTTAGTGCAATGGTTTTATTTTGGTTGGCCTCCAGCCAGGAGGTGGCGTTTTTGAGAGCGCATCAGCTGTCGTACTATAGGGAGGATGCAAACTTGCCCTAAGGATTTCTGGTTAAGTATTCAGGTTTCTCAGGCAATGGGCAGGGCCAGAGAGCTACCAAGAAATATGACCTTTGTCTTCTGCTACCAGGGCAGGTAGAGAAAGACCACCAGGTGGGGGACAGGGATTTGAGTGTTGGAGCTCAGACTCTCCTTGGGCGGGGCTTGCTGCAGCTGCTGTGGGAACTCGGGGTGTGGTTCCCAAGCCAATGGAGTTATGTTCCCAAGGGGACTATGGCTGCCTCTGCTTAGTCATGCAGGTCACCAGGGAAGTGGGGGAAAGCAGCAATCACAGACCTCATCCAGCTCTCATGCAGCCTGCAGTCCTAAAGGCCCATCTCACTCTGACTGTGCCCCCTGAACAGAACCGAGTTTATTTCCAGTCAGCAGGTGACCTGGCATGAGAACTTTCCCCAGACCACCAGCCTCCCTGCTGAGGAAGCAAGCCAGCTCAGTTTTTCAGCATCTCAGGGAAACTGCATCAGTGATCTCATTCCTTCAAAGGGTCTGTGGATTCTCTCAGCTTTCCTGGTATACTCCTGAGGTAGTTCTTGGAGCAAAAGTTCATGATGTGAGTCTCCACACACTCTTCTGTCCATCCAAGCTGGATCTGCAAGCTAGTCCTGCCTCCTATCCATTATTTTTATCGTCCCCTGGGGTCTGTAGTCTTACAGTATCTTTTGATGAACAGATGTTTCAAATTTTGGTGAAGCCTATTTAATTAATATTTTTTAATAGCCATGTCCACTCTAACAAACCTTTGTCTACTCCCAAGTCACAAAGATATTCTCCTATGATTATTTCTGAGAGCTTTCTGATTTTAGCATTTATGTGTGGATCTGAGTTCCATCTCAAATTAATCCTTATATATTGTGTGGTAGGAGGTTATGGTTTATCTTTTTCTATATGGCTAACCAATTTTACTGACACCTTTTGTTGAAAAGACTTTTCTCCCCTGTTGGTGGCTTTGATGCAATTTTCAGGAATCCAATAATTGTATAACTGCAGGTCTACTTTTGGGCTCTCTATTTTGTTCTACTGATCTGTTTTTGTTGATTCTTATGCCATTTATCACACTGTTTTGATTATTGTAGCTGTACAATAAGTCTGAGAGTCAGTGTAAGTCATCTAACATTTTCAAAATTGTTTGGGATAGCACAGGTCCTTTGAAATGCTATAAAATACTAAAATTAGCTTGTAAATTTTGACTAAAACCTGCTTGAGTTTTGACTAGTATTGAATTGAATCCATAAATGAATTTGGGGAGAATTAACATTATAAAATATTGCTTTCAATCCATAACTGTGATATATAGCTACATTTTTTTAGTCTTTCAAAATTTATCTCAGCAAATTTTAGTAGTATTCAATGAGGAAGTTTTGAATGCCTTCTGTTAAATTTATTCCTAAGTATTATATATTGACACTATTATAAATTTATTCACTTTATTAATATACTATGTCCTTTCTGGGTTTTATATTCTTTATTTATTTTTACTGCAATGCTTAAAACTTCTGGCTGGACGCGGTGGCTCACGCCTGTAATCCCAGCACTTTGGGAGGCTGAGGCAAGAGAATCACAAGGTCAGGAGATCGAGACCATCCTAGCTAACACGGTGAAACCCCGCCTCTACTAAAAATACAAAATTTAGCCAGGCGTGGTGGCAGGCGCCTGTAGTCCCAGCTACTTGGGAGGCTGAGGCAGGAGAATGGGGTGAACCTGGGAGGCAGAGCTTGCAGTGAGCCAAGATCGCGCCGCTGGACTCCAGACTGGGTGATACAGTGAGACTCTGTCTCAAAAATCAAACAAATAAAAAGAAACAAAAAAAAAACCTTCCAGAAAAATATTGAATGAAACATGTGAGGAGGCATTTGTACATTGATCCTGATATGAGGGAGACCACATAAAATATTTCATAATTAAATATAATAATATCTGAAGATGTTTCCAAAATTTCCCTTTATTAGTAAATTCAAGGAACTTATTTTCCATTCTTAGTCTTCTGAAAGTTTTTATTGTGCTTTTAAAATTTTGCCAACAGTTTTTGCACATTATTTGAGATGATCATGCAGTTATTTTATTTAGTCTATTAACATGGTGAATTCAACTGATTAATTTTCGAATGTTAAGACATTATCTTCCTGGTTATGATATATTTCTTTTTTACGTTATTGGATTCCTAAATTTGATAATATTTTTACAGATTTTTTCCATCTATATTCATGAATGAGATATGTTGCAATAATTTTGTGCCTTTCGATGTCTTTGTCATTATTTGTTTGGTATCAGGATTATGCCGGCCTCATAGAAATTAGGAACTGCTTCCTCCTCTATTTTTTGCAAAAGTTTGTTTAATATTTGCATTATTTCTTCCCTAATATTTGATTGGATTTCCAATGAAACCATCAGGGCTTGTGAATTTATTAGTAGTGAATGTTCTTGATAGATATTTAATTTCTTTAATAGATATATATAGGGCTATGCAAATTTTTAGTGAGTTCTGTTTTTGAAGAAATCTGACACAAAAGTGAATTTGTTAGCATAAAGCTGTTAATAATGTTTCTTCATTATTTTTTAAATGCCTGTATGGCCTATAGTGATAGCCAAGTTTTTATTCTTGAGATTGGTAATTTTTGTTTTCTCTTCTATTTTCTTGGTCAGCTTTGCTAGTAATTTGTCAGTTTTACCAATTTTTTAAAAGAAACGAATTTGCTTTTGTCAATTTTCTCCATTATTGAATCACCAGTTTCTACTCCCATCCTTCCTCATATTTAGTTTGTGTTTAATTTTTCTCATATTTTCTAGTTATTTTATGTTGATAATTTAGAAACTGAATACAAATACGTGTTTTTTCTTTTATACTATAAATAGTTTAAGCTATAATTATCCCCCTGATTATCACTTGTTTAACTTTTAGATTCAGCACAACATAATATGATGTATTTTTATTATACTGACATAATGTATTCTATATATATACTAGATATGTATAATATATATAATATAGATACATGTAAGTATATATAATGAAATATATACTTACATATGTATATATGATTGCCCATGTATTATACATATATGTATAAGTAAAATATAAATATATACTTACACATATTATACATAAAATATAAATATATATCTTACATATAATATAATATCTCTTGCATCTTATATATTGTACATGTATTACATGTATATTACATATATTATATATATACACACACATAGATATAATTACATGTGTGAGTATATATATATATATATATATATACGCACACATATATATCTATATATATGAATGTCGAATTTTCCCTTGTGATTTTCTTTGGTTTCTTTTAGAAAAAATTTTCTGAGTATACAGCACATGTATGTATTTATGGAGTGTATGAAATCTTTTGATACACGCGTGCAATGCATAATAAGCACACCATGTCAAATGATGTATCTGTCACCTCAAGCATTTATGCTTTGTGGTACAAACAATCCAATTATACTCTTTTAGTTATTTTTAAATGTACAATTAAATTATTATTGACTGTAGTCACCCTGTTGTGCTATCAAATGCTAGGTCTTATTCTTTCTAACTATTTTTTGTACACTGTAACCATCCCCAGTTCCCCTCTGACAACCCCAAAATCCTCCCACCTCTGGTCACCATCTTTCTACTCTCTATCTCCATGAGTTCAATTGTTTTGATTTTCAGATTCCACCAATAAGTAAGAACAAATGAAGTGTGTCTGCCCATGCCTGGTTTATTTCAGATAGTATAATGATATCCAGTTCCATCTATGTTGTTGCAAATAACAGGTGCTCATTTTTTTTGTATGTGTGAATAGTACTCTATTGTGTTTAAGTATCATGTTTTCCTTATCCATTTATCAGTCGACGGACACTTTAAGTTGCTTCCAAACCTTGGCTATTGTGAATAGTGCTGCAACAAACATAGGAGTGCAGCTATCACTACAATATACTGGTTTTCTTTATTTTGGGTATATCCCTAGAGTGGGGTTGCTGGATCTTATGGTTGCTCTGTATTTAGTTTTCTGATAAACCTCCAAACTGTTCTCCATGGTGGTTGTGCTGATTTACATTCCTACCAACATCCTTGCCAGCATTTGTTATTGCCTGTCTTTTGGAAATAAGCTATTTTAACTGGGGTGAGATGATACCTCAGTAGTTTTTATTTACATTTCTCTAATGATCCATGATATTGTCTTCTTTTGAGAAATGTCTGTTCAAGTCTTTTGCCCATTTTAAATTTGGATTATTAGATTTTTATAGACTTATTTGAGCTCCTTTTATATATTCTGGTTATTAATACTTTGTCAGATGGATAGTTTGCAAATATTTTCTCCCATTCTATGGGTTGTCTGTTCACTTTATTGATTGTGTCATTTGCTGTGCAGAGGCTTCTTAACTTGATGTGATCCCATTTGTCCATTTTTGTTTAAGTTGCCTGTGCTTCTGAGGTATTGCTTAAGAAATTTCTGTCCAGATCAATGTCCTGGAGAGTTTCCCCAATGTTTTCTTATAGTAGTTTCATAGTGTAAGGTCTTAGATTTAAGTCTTTAATCCATTATGAGTTTTTTTTTTATATGGTAAGAAATAGTAGTCTACTTTCATTCTTCTGCATATAAATATCCAGTTTTCTCAGAACCATTTATTGAAGAGACTGTCTTTTTTTCATGGTATGTTCTTGGCACCTTTGACAAAAATGAGTCCACTGTAAGTGTATGGATTTGTTTCTGGGTTCTCTGTTCTGTTCCATTGGTCTATGTGTATGTTTCTCTGCCAGTGCCTTGTAGTTTTGGTTACTATAGCTCTGTAGTATGATTTGAAGTCAGATAATCTGATTCTTCCAGTTTTGCTCTTTTTGCTTAGGGTAGCTTTGGTTATTCAGGGTCTTTGTGGTTGTATATAGATTTTAGAATTTTTTTTTCTATTTCTGTGAGAATGTCATTGGTTTTTTATATGGATTGCATTAAATCTGTAGATTGCTTTGGGTAGTATGGACATTTTAACAATATTAATTCTTCCAATCCACAAGCAGGGAATATGTTTCCAATTTTAATGTCCTCTTCAATTTCTTTCATCAGCATTTTATAGTTTTCATTATAGAGATCTTTCACTTATTTGGTTAATTCCTAGGTATTTAAATTTATTTGTGGCTATTGTTCATATTGCTCGCTATTGGCATATAGAAATGGTACTCATGTCTCTACGTTGATTTTGTTTCTTGCAACTTTACTGAATTTATTTATCAGTTTGAATAGTTTTTTGGTGTAGTGGTTAGATTTTTTTCAAATATAAGATCATATCATCTGCAAAAAAAAAGATAATTTGACTTCTTCCTTTCCAATTTGGGTGCTCTTTATTTCTCTCTCTTGTCTCACAGCTCTAACTAGGACTTCTAGTACTATGTTGAATAACAGTGGTGAAAGTGGGCATTATTGTCATGTTTTAGATCTTAAAGGCTTTCAGTTTTCCCCCATTCAGTATAACACTAGCTGTGGGTCTGATATGTATGGTTTTTATTATGTTGAGGTATATTCCTTCTATATTCAGGTTTTTGAGGGTTTTTATCATGACGGGGTATGAATTTTATCAAATACTTTTTCAGAATTAATTGAAATAATATGGTTTTTATATTTCATTGTGTTGATAGGATGTATCATATTGATTGATTTGTGTATGTTGAACCATCCCTGCATCCCTTGCATCACTTGGTCATGATGAATGATCTTTTTAACGTATTGTTGCATTAATTTTGTTAGTATTTTGTTCAGAATTTTTCATCAATATTCATCACAGATGTCAGCCAGTAGTTTTCTTTCTTTTTTTTTTTCTGATGTATCTTTGTCTGTTTTTTGTATCATGGTAATACTGATCTCATATAATGAGTTTAGAAGTATTCACTCCTCTTCTATATTTTGGAGTAGTTTGAGTAGGATTAGTATTAGTTCTTCTTTAAATGTTTGGTAGAATTCAGCAGTGAAGCCATCGGATTCTAGGGTTTTCATTGCTAAAAGACTTTTTACTGCAACTTCATTACTTTTTATTGTTTTGTTTAGGTTTTGAATTTCTTCATGGTTTAATCTGGGTAGATTGTATATGTTCAGGAATTAATTAATTTCCTCTAGATTTTCCAATTTATTGGCATATAATTGCTCATGGTAGCAACTGATAGTTTTTTTGAATTTCTGCGGTACCAGTTATGTCTCCTTTTTCACCTCTGATTTTATTTTTTGGGGTCTTCTCCCTTTTGTTTGTTTGTTTGTTTGTTTGTTTTGTATGTGTTTGATTGTTTTTGAGACGGTGTTTCACTCTTGTGTCCCAGGCTGGAGTACAGTGACATGATCTTGGCTCACTGAAACCTCCGCCTCCTGGGTTCAAGTGATTCTCATGCCTCAGTCTCCCTAGTAGCTGGGATTATAGGTGCCTACCACCTTTGTATTTTTAGTAGAGATGGGGTTTCACCATGTTGTCCAGGCTGGTCATGAACTCCTGACCTCAAGTGATCTGCCCATCTTGGCCTCTCAAAGTGCTGGGATTACAGGCATAAGCCACTGTACCCAGCCTGGGTCTTCTCCCTTTTTTTCCTTCATTAGTCTGGCCAAAGATTTGTCAGTTTTGTTTATCACTTCAAAAGATGAACTTTTTGTTTCACTGATCTTTTATATTGCTTTCTTCATTTCTAATTTATTTTTTTTTCTCTGATCCATATTATTTCTTTTCTTCTACTAATGTGGGGTTTGGTTTGCTCTAGATTTTCTAGTTCTTTAAGATGCATAAACAGGTTATTTACAAAAGTCTTTTTCTATTTCTTGATATGGTGCTTTTAGCTATAAATTTTCCTTTTAGTACTGCTTTCACTGTATCCCATAGGTTTTGGTATGTTGTGTTTTCATTATTTTTTGTTTCAAGAAATTTTTCAATTTTCTTCTTAGTTTCTTTATTTACCCGTTGATCATTCAGGAACATGTTGTTTAATTTCCATGTGTTTGTATAGTTCCCAAAAATTCTTGTTATTAATTTCTAGTTGTATTCCATTGTGGTCAGAGAAGATGATTGATATTATCCCAATTTTTTGAATGCTTTAAGAATTGTTCTGTGATGTAACATACGGTCTATCCTTGAGAATGATCCAGGTACTGAGGAGAAGAATATGTATTCTATAGCCACTGGGTGCAATGTCTGAAATATTATATCTACCAGTTTTATTCATAATGCATATTAAGTCTGAAGTTTCTTTGTTGATTTTCTCTCTGGGAGATCTGTCCAATGCTGAAGTAGTGTGCTGAGATCTACGGCTATTATTGTGTTGAGGTCTATCTTTGGCTCCAGTAATATTTGCTTTTTATAGCTGGGTGCTCCAGTGTTGGGTTCATATATATTTACAATCATTACATCTTCATGCCGAATTGATCCCTTTCTCATTATATACTGACCTCCTTTGTCTCTACTTACAATTTTTGTCTCAAAATCCATTTTGTCTGATATAAGTATAGCTACTCCAGCTCTTTTTCGGTTTTCATTGGCATAGAATATCTTTTTCCATCCTTTTATTTTCAGTCTGTATGTGTTCTTTATAGGTGAAGTGTGGTTGTTGTAGGTAACAGAACATCGGTTCTCTTTTTTCATTTATTAAGCCACTGTATGTCTTTTTATTGGCAAGTTTAGTCCATTTACATTCAATATTATTATTCATATGTAAGGACTTACTCCTGTCATTTTGTAATTTATTTTCTAGTTGTTTTGTGGTCTTCTCTTCCTATTTTTCTTCCTTCTGGTCTTCTTTTTAGTGAAGATGAATTTTTGGCATTATTTTTTAATTTCTTGGTTGTTATATTTTGTATATTCATTATGTGTTTTTTGATTTGAGGGTACCATAAGGCTTGCAAATACTATCTTATAGCCCATTATTTTAAACTAATGACAACTTAGCACTGATTGCATAAACAAGCAAGCAAATACCCCAAAAGAAAACTAACAAAGATTATATTCTTTAACTTCATTGCCCAATTTTTTTTAACTTTTTGTTTTTTCTCTTTATATCTTCTTGTACTATATCTTGAAAAGTTCTTGTAATTTTATTAGGTCATTTTCAGGCTGCTAATAAAGACATACCCGAGACTGGGTAATTTACAAAGAAAAAGAGGTTTGGTCAGGAGATCAAGACCATCCCAGCTAACAAAGTAAAATCCCATCTCTACTAAAAATACAAAAATTAGCCGAGTGTGGTGGTATGCACCAGTAGTCCCAGCTACTTGGAACTTGGGACTGAGGCAGGAGAATCACTTGAACCTAGGAGGTGGAGGTTGCAGTGAGCCAAGATCATGCCACTGCACTCTAGCTTGGGTGACAGAGCAGGACTCTGTCTCAAAAAAAAAAAAAGGTTTAACTGACTCACACCACATGACTGGGGAGGCCTCACAATATGGCAGAAGGTGAAAGGCACATCTTACATGGTGGCAGGCAAAGGGAAAATGAGAGAACATGTAAAGAGGTTGCTGGGATTCAGGGCACCATATCACTAGGCTGCACACAACATGTTCTTATAAAACCATCAGATCTTGTGAGACTTATTCAATCTCATGAGAACAGCATGTGAAAAACCCACCCCTAGGATTTAACTACCTCCCACCAGGTCCCTCCCATGACTCATGACAATTGTGGGAGCCACAATTCAAGATGAGATTTGGGTGGGGACACAGCAAAAACATATCATTCTGACCCAGACCCCTCCCAAATCTCATGTCCTCACATTTCAAAACTAAGCATGCCTTTCAAACAGTCCCCGAAAATCTTAACTCATTTCGGCATTAATTCAAAAGTCCACAGTCCAAAGTCTCATCTGAGACAAGGTAAGTCCCTTCTGCCTATGAGCCTGTAAAATCAAAAGCAAGTTATTAACTTCCTAGATACAATGGGGGTACAGACACTGGATAAATACACCCACTCCAAATGGGAGAAATTGGCCAAATCAGAGGGGCTAAAGGCCCCATGCAAGCCTGACATCCAGTGGGGCAGTCAAATCTTAAAGCTCCAAAATGATCTCCTTTGACTCCATGTCTCATATCCAGGTCACACCAATGCAAGAGGTGTGTTCCCATGGTCTTGGGCAGCTCTGCCCCTTTGGCTTTGCAAGGTACAGCCTCCTCCCTGGCTGCTTTCATGGGCTGGCATTGAGTGTCTGTGGCTTTTCCAGGAGCACAGTGCAAGCTGTCAGTGGATCTACCATTCTGGGGGCTGGAGGACAGTGGTCCTCTTCTCACAGCTCCACTAGGCAGTGCCCCAATGGGGACTTTGTGTGGGGACTCCAACTCAACATCTTCCTTTTGTACTGCCCTAGGAGAGGTTCTCCATGAAGGTCCAGCCCCTGCAGCAAACTTCTGCCTGGACATCCAGGCATTTCCATACATCATCTGAAATCTAGGCAGAGGTTCCCAAACCCCAATTCTTGCCTTCTGTGTACCTGCAGGCTCAACACCACATGGAAACTGCTAAGGCTTTGTGCTTGCACCCTCTGAAGCCATGACCAGAGTTGAACCTGGGCCCCCTTTAGCTGTAGCTGAAGTTGCTGGGATGCAGGGCACCAAGTCACTAAGTTGCACACAGCATGGTCACCCTGGCCCTGGACCATGAAACCATATTTCCCTTCTAGGCCTCAAGGCTTGTGATGGGAGGGGCTGACATGAAGACCTCTGACATGCCCTGGAGACATTTTCCCCACTGTCTTGGCAACATTTGGCTCCTTGTTATTTCTGCAAATTTCTGCAGTCTGCTTGGATTTCTCCTCAGAAAATGGGGTTTTCTTTCCTGATGCATTGTCAGGCTGCAAATTTTCTGAATTTTTATGCTGTATTTCCCTTTTAAAACTGAATGCTTTTAACAGTGCCCAAGTCATGTCTTGAATGCTTTGCTGCTTAGAATTTCTTCTGCCAGATACCCTAAATCGTCTCCCTCATGTTCAAAGTTCCACAAATCTCTTGGGCAGGTCAAATGCCCCCAGTCTGTTTGCTAAAACATAGTAAGAGTCACCTTTATTCTAGTTCCCAGCAAGTTCCTTATCTCCATCTGAGACCACCTCAGCCTGGATTTTATTGTCTATATCATTGTCAGCATTTTGACCAAAGTCATTCAACATGTCTCTATGAAGTTCCAAACTTTTCCACATCTTCCTGTCTTCTTCTGAGCCCTCCAAACTGTTCCAACCTCTGCCTATTACCCAGTTTCAAAGTTACTTCCACATTTTTGGGTGTCTTTACAGCAGCACCCCATGCTACCAGTACCAATTTACTGTATTAGTCCATTTTCATGCTGCTAATAAAGACACACCCGGGACTGGGTAATTTACAAAGAAAAAGAGGTTTAATTGACTCCTAGTTCCATGTGGTTGGGGAGGCCTCACAATCATGGTGGAAGGTGCAAGGCACATCTTATATTGCAGCAGGCAAAAGGAAAATGAGAGAACTTGTTCAGGGAAACTCCCCCTTATAAAACCATCAGCTCTCATGAGACTTATTCACTATCACAAGAACCGCATAAGAAATACTCACCCCCATGATTCAATTACCTCCCACCCAGTCTTCTGCACAACACATGAGAATTATGGGAGGTACAATTCAAGATGAGATTTGGGTGGGGACACAACCAAACCATATTAATAATTATTATTTTTGATTGGTTCGGTTTCATTATTTAGGCTTTCTGCTTAAGTGTAGTTTATATACCACAATTACAGAGTTATAATATTCTGTGTTTTTCTGTGTGCTTACCATTACCAGTGAGTTTTGTACCTTCAGATGATTTCTTCTTGCTCACTAATATCCTTTTCTTTGAGATTGAAGTACTCCCTCTAACATTTCTTGTTTGACAGGACTGGTGTTGATGTAATCCTTCAACTTTGCTTGTCTGAGTTCTTTATTTCTTTTTCATGCCCGAATGATATTTTCAATAGATATAGTATCCTTACTATCCTAAGGTAAATGTTTTTTTTTTTTTTTTCCTTCATCACTTTAAATATGTCATGCCACTCTCTCCTGGCCTGTCATGTTTCCACAGAAAAGTCTACTGCCAGACATATCAGAGCTCCATTGTATGTTATTTGTTCTTTTCTCTTGCTGCTTTTATAATCCTTTCTTCATCCTAGACCTTTGGGAGTTTGATTATTAAATGCCTTGAAGTTGTCTTCTTTGGGTTAAATCTGCCTGCTGTTTATTATAGCTCTTGCACTTGGATATTGATATCTTTCTCTAGATGTGAGAAGTTCTCTGTTATTATCCCTTTCAATAAACTTTCTATCCCTATCTTTTTCTCTACCCCTTCTTTCTGGCCAGTAAATTATATTTGCCCCTTTGAGGATATTTTCTTGATCCTAGAGGCATGCTTCATTTTTAAAATTCATTTTTATTTTGTCTTCTCTAACTGTATATCTTCAAATAGCCTTTCTCCAAACTCAGTAATTCTTTTGTCCACTTGATTAGTTATCCTATTAAGAGACTCTGATGCATTTTTAAGCATATGAATTGCATATTCACCTCCAGATTTTCTGCTTCATTCTTTTTAATTATTTCAATGTCTTTGTTAAATTTATCTGATAGATTTTTGAATTTCTTCTCTGTGTTGTCTTGAATTTATTTGAGTTTCCTCAACACAGCTATTTTGAATTCTCTGTATGAAAATTACATATGTCTCTGTCTCCAGGATTGGCCTCTGGTGCCTTATTTCATTTGATAAGGTCATGTTTTTCTGTATGGACTTAATGTCCGTGGCTGTTCATTTGTGTCTGATCATTGAAGAGTTATGCAGTTATCATAGTTTTCACAGTGTAGGCTTGTTTGTCTCCGTCCTTCCTGGGAATGCTTTCTACATATTCAAAGAGACCTGGAGGTTGAGATCTGAGTTTTTGGTCACTGCAAGCCATATCTGCATTACCAAGGCACCCCAAGCCTTGTAACGCTGTGGTTCTTGAAGACTTGTAGAAGTACCACTTTGGTGGTTATCAATAAGATATGGAAGAATTCTCTGGATTACCAGGTGGATACTTTTGTTTGCTTCCTTTACTTTCTTCTGAAAAAAGGAGTCTCTCTTTCTTTGCCGCTTGTATCTAAGCTCCCCGCGGTGACCAAGCTTGTATCTAAGCTGCAAGCAAAATCCCTTTTATCATTATCCCTCCTTTTCTCAAGCAGAAGGAGTCTCTTCTCATATCCGCAATGATTGTGAATATGCTGGGTCATACCTGAAGTCAGCAAATCTCAGAATCTCACCCAAGGTCCACGGTATATACTACGTGGTTACCACTGCTGATTATTCAGATCTCAGTAGTACTTCTTCAATCAGCAGGTGATGAATCCTGCAGGACTAGGTCCTTCCCTTCAAGGCTGCAGTTATTTTCTGGCCCAGGGTGTATCTAGAAATGTCCGGAAACTATGGCATGGAAAGGGGACCTCATGACTAGGACTGGTGCCCTATTCTGCTGTGACTGAGCTGGTACCCAATATGCAAGACATAATAATCTCCACTTTTCTGCCTCCTCAAGCGGAAAAGGGGGTCTTCTTTGGAGCCATGAGCTGTGCAGCCTGGGGTTAGTGGAGGGGGGATGTCAGCATTCGTTAGCCACCCCAGCTGGTATTTCAGTGGGTCATGTGCACTCCCAGTCCACTGTCTCTGGGCCCAGTTCAGCCCTAGGACTCACCTAGGTGTTGCAATCTTTGTGGCCGAGACTGCCTTTCAAGTTTATTTGGAGTCCCAGAGCACTTTAGCCTGTGGTGGCAAGGCTTGCAAGAACTCAAGTTCCACTCACTGGAATCAGCAATTCCTCTCTGGCTAGGGATAATCTAAATACTCCATCCGTGGGTGTTGGCTGAGTTCTGCCTGTTGTTGGCAGCACTGAGTTCGAATGCAAAGTCCAACAGTCACTTAACTCTTTCTTCTCCAAGAATGCAGATTCTCTCTCCACGCTGCCATGTGGTCACTTCTTGGGGGCCAGGGAGGGTGGTGTTGGCAATCCAAGACCGTCTTTCTTACCCTCCTCAATGCCTCTTTCAATGATATGAATTAATGTCAGGTACTGTGATCACTCGCAGTGATCGTTCTTATAAAGGTGCTTTTTTTGTGTAGGTAGTTGTCAAATTTGGTGTTTCTTTGGGGAGGACAATCAGTGGAGGCTTCTCTTTGGCCATCTGGCTCCAACTCCTTTCCCCATTTGTTGTTAATTAACCCTTTCTAAGTAACTGTTTACTCAAATTTATGTATTTTTATTCATCAAAAGATGAAAATGGCAGTAAAACACTTTATGCTGATATTTTTGGATATTTGTAGATAACTGGTATGAGTGTGTAAAATTCTGGTCTTTCTTTTCTGGCTCATAACTCAAATCTATAAAATACAGTTTATTAATTAGTTATTTTATTAATTCATTAGCTTAAACATTTAACTATCTCCCAAATGCCAGATATCTTACTAGGCAAGGGCTAAAAAAGATGCCTAGTATACATAAACAGACTAGGCCCTCAAGAAGCAAAATTCATAAATAATACTATATATACCATGGATGACCACTTGTATTGGCTTGCTTGAATCACTAACAGTTTATACCTGTTTCCTCATTTGCTTATTTATACTTCTAATACTCTTGAAATTACCCTTGTTTAGACAAGAAATTATATAGAGTTACTTATATATATGAACTTAATTTTCTAAATGAAACTTGAATATATGAAGTTTGAACAATGTAAAAGAAATGTTTATATTTGAGTTTATCAATTTAACAATAAATTTATGTTTAAGATTTTATTTAGACACATATAATGTACTTAGCTTTTCCCTTTTCACATTTTATTAATCAAATTGCATTTAAACTCTCTACATGTATATTTAACATTTATATTTGTATTTTTGACTTCTTTGGAGTTTTTTACCCAGATATCTAACAAATTTTTAGAGCATATCATGTTTACTTACATATAAATTAGTTGAGAGATAGCATTGTGGAGAAAGGGGGATGTATGCATGGGGTAGAAATTTTAATCTTTTGTATGAGACAAGGATAATTTCCTCCTATTCATTGTGTAGGTACATATTTGGGACCTTCATGCAACCAACTATTCTTGTGTTGTTAAATAATAAATTTAGTTTTTTTGTAACTTCCAATATTTGGAATTGCAAAGTTTTACTCTCAGGAATAATGACTAGTTCTGAGTTAAATTTATTTTCCTTACTTCCTCCAATCAGGTGATATATAAAGAACCCAAGTTAGCATCAATGGAGGTGTTTCAGACTCAGATGTCCCCACTAAAGAATACTTTGTCAATTAACATAAATGAGTGTTGCCCAGCAACAAAAATTTTGTAAGAACTTAAATACCAGGTGACGCTTTGTTTTCTAAAGTCCTAATCTATGTAAAAACCTGGTTACATGTTTGGACATATATGAACATTAAAGTAAAGCAGGTGCTGTGACAGAAGAATGTATGAAATTTCAGGGAAGAATAATAGAAAGGACTCAGTCTTTAAATTTATTCAACGGGAAGAAGAGGAAAGAAGAAAAGAGTGTTCTAAAACAAAGAAAAAGTGGGAAGGGGGAAGAATAGGGTAAGTAAGAGAGAAAAAAATGGAGCCCAGAATAGGAGCATTTCTTTTAAGAAAGATCTCATGAACTCAACCAGTAAATAAATTTTCCGGGAGTACACATGGTCTAGAGCTCCATGGGGCCTTGTATCAGAAGGTCAGGTATCATCATCTTTGTGCACATTACAGACAGAGTTCCAAGAAATGCTTGAGAAGGTTCCGTTTCTTCTTACTTGTGGCATTTTCTGATTATTAAGTTAATACCTGCTTGCTGCAAAGAAGCAGAAAAAAATCTGAAGTAGAAAATAGAAGTCACTATAATCCCATGACTCTGGGATATAACCAGTGTTTTGTTCTCCCAAGGTTTCCATGTAGTAAGGAATTTCCAAATAATGAAATCTCGAGTCATTTACCTGGGAAATTCAGTGATACAAATAGACATGAACAGAAACAAGAAGCTCCTTATAAAATGCGTATTTTTAAAATTTCATATCTGAGGCAAACCTATACACGTAATAAAGCACTTGCCTACCAATATCTCTATCACTGCCCTATTCTCTGTTATTTTTGTTGATAGGGAAAGAGGAAGGCTTGATCTGGGAAGGCTGGAGAAAGAAGACTGAAGGATAGACTGGATGACATTGATGCTGTTGCTCATGGCAAAATCTGATGCATGTAAGCCAGGGAAACTTCATGCAACTTTGGAATATCTTTGTATCTTTGAGACTAGATCAAGAAGGCTCTCCACTGAAGCAGGCAGCCACTCTACACCCCAGACCCCAGCAATGTAGCTATGGCATGAGGTAGGAAGTAATGAATGCGTCTGCAGGCAGTACCCTGAGTGTGGATGTTGGTATTGTTCTGACAGGCAGTGGCAGCTATGTACTCCCAAGTGGTGTGCAAGAAGTATTTGCAAGTAGACACATTGGAGCTGTCAGAGGAGTAGAATGTAGAATAAGTTGTGTGAATGTGGAAACTAGCTGATCAGCTGAATTATGTTCCCCTTTGGGAAATGCTTTGAATCAAGCTAGACTTCAAAGTTTTTTTCTTACTTCATATGATATCTGAAATATATATGTGTGTGTGTGTGTGTGTGTGTGTGTATGTGTATGTGTATACAATACATCTTTTTCACTGCCCTTGGTTCTGTAAATAATTTTTAAGCACATTTTCTATTTGATTCATCAATCATGAATATCTAATTAATAATGGTACACAATGATCTATGTAATGTTTCTGGAGTCCATGTATTGAGTATTACATGGTTAAGTTTTGAAGCCTCGTAGTTGAATGCTACAGGTAATAAGGATGTTTATCAAGACTACGCTAAAACAATGGCATTCCTATTTTTTATGTGACTTGCCATCCATTTCGGTTTTTACCCAATGTAAAGGCCTCACTGTGTTCCAAGATGTGTAGACAGTGGAATACACTTTTCATTGAGGCAGGAAAACCGCCTGAGCACAGACCACTCAAAGCAGACGGATAACAAGAGCAATCACATCTCTCACTCAGACAGGCAATGATTCTTAAGTAGTAGTTTTCATAAGACATTTGACATTTTTCAGCTAAGGTTGAAGGAATTCATCTTTCTTGTAGAACAACTGCAGACTAAGGCCTTTTATTCAATAGCTGTAAGTCTACAAATATAAGGAATCAACATCCCTGGGAAGTCCTGCTTTGGAGAACACAAAGATGACTAGTAACAGGAGTGACATGGGAAGAAAAGAGACTATTTTTTTTTAGCTACACCAGGCAAAAGGGATTTTCACCAGATCTCAGTAAGATAGTATGAGATTTAGAGTCCTGCTCTATGTGGTGTATTATGCTAAAATTAAAATAGTAGGCTATATATAAGAGACCAACCCCTCCAAGTTTTATTTTAGCTAGATAGTTGGGCCTGGAAGATATCCCTTATTGAAGTGAAGATTTAGTGTTTACACTGGGCAGACTAGATGTTGCTTAGAAGGATTTTACCTTACTGGGGATGTGGGGCAAAGATGGGAGGATGCAAGTGATACCTTTCCCCCATCAATGAAAGAAACTGAGTATGCTTTCTGAAGCCATGAGGAATGGAGTACCCTTTCCCTACCCCTGTTCACTCCCCTACATTCTTCCTTTCTCCCTGAAGGAGTTATAAATATTAGTGTACAAACAAAGAGTGTAGGAAACATAACTCTATATTTATAACTCAACTGATTTGTCTCTGAGTTCTGTATCCTGTTGAGCTTGTGGGATACAGTTTGTTCTCTATGCCTCCCTGCAAGACTGTGCTACAGTTTTCCCGACTACATCATTGGGGTGAGAGGGAAGCAGTGGTAATGTCGTGAAACCCTCCAGTCCTTGTTTCATTGTCCTGGTCCATGAGGAGCTTCAATCTCAATCATTTTGTGCTACAATTAGGGAATTGTAATCTTACAAAATGCTTCCTATTTCGTATGCATCCAAATGCACCATATGACTCTTTTTTCAGGGGGCAGGGAGGGGGTTACCTCCTCCCAGTAATGCTACTAGAAAGACAAGTAGAGGGTGAACCTACTGCAGGCTCCATTCTCTCTCCCTACCTCTGCTAGATTAGAGGAGTCTCATTCTAGTCAACAAATGAGGGAGGATTGGGAAACAATACTTCTGTTCCAAAATATTCTGTCCATATGTTTACCTGTCTTTGCTCTTTAAACAAACAAAAACTTACAGATGTTTTTGTTTTCTTCCTGACACATACCTTCCCTAAGGTAACAAACACAGAGCAAGCCACAAGCTTAAATATGGTAAAGGGAAAAGGGAATATCCAGAGAGACAAAAATAACATGTAAGCCAATATCTCAAAATATGTTACAGTTGCAATTGTTTGGCCTGTGTGATTATTTGTTATGGCAGGTTTCTAAGCAGTTACTTCTGTTGTATTTAGTAGCTTGATGGGTGGCTAGGCACAGCCTGTGAAGCCAGGGCTCAGAAAGCATAGAGAAAGAGGCTAGCAGACCTGCCCACACTCTCGGTGTGGACACTGTCAAGGAAGACAGTGGGGAGAAGCAGCTCCTTGCTTTTCCCTGGTATGATGGTACAAAGAGCACAAGTTCTACAATTAGAAAAACCTGCATTCACATCCTTTTCCACTTACTGGTTATCCGATTTTGAGTAAGTCACTTATTGATGGTTGTCACAATTTGGGCAGTAGTTTTCTTGAAGTAGGGGGATATTTCGTTTTGGTTTTTTTATCTTTATGTCCTCAGAGATGAGCACACTGATGAAACATACTTGGCATGCAGTAAATATATGTGGAACGGATGTACATAGTTCAACACTTCACAACTTCAATTTTCTTATTGATGAGAAGTGATAATAGCAGCTGCTCCTGGGAAGATTTAGTAAGACTCCACATGTAAATAAGCCTGGCAAACCCCTAAAGAGCAGGCATTCGGTAGACAATTATTTCTCCCTTCCTTTTCCCCTCTCCCCTTTGTCTTTTCTCCTACATTTCCTCCTATATTTTATTACCTAGTGACTGTCCATAATTGGCGTTTTTATTCCTAGTAGGCATAGCGTCCCTCTATTGATTAACTCATAAATAGTCATCGTCGTTATCAACGCTTGCAGCATAAATAGGAGTTGAATGTCTAATCTGTGAGACATTAGGCTGCTTATGTTTTCAACTGCTTTAGAGTAAGAGCAAACCCCCTCTCCTCCACTACATCTCCATTCGCCTGCTACCAAACTGCCACTTACCCAGGAAAATTAACTGCTTCTTTCTCTCTTTTGAAGAAGGGAATTCTGTCCTTTAATAAAACTTGACTGTTTTCCCATTCGTGATTCTAATCTGTCGTCCATCTAAGTCATTTGATTTTTTTCCCTCAGACTAAAGTTTCTCTTTTTATAGTTCTTCAGAGTTACTCAGTTTTAAAAAACCCTCCCAAAGAATGCCACTTTGTAAATATCATTATATGTGGCTTACAATTTTTATGTATGTATTTCATTTATAACAGCTTCATTCCTTAAGGTAGTGGTCCCCAACCTTTTTGGAACCGGGACCTGGTTTGGTGAAAAACAATTTTCCCACAAACAAGGGTCGGGGGGCGTGGAAGGGGGTAGATGGCTTCAGGATGAAATTGTTCTGCCTCAGATCATCAGGCATTAGATTCACCTAAGGAGTGTGCAACTTAGATCCCTTGCATGTGCAGTTCACAATTGGGTTTGCGCTCCTATGAGAATCTAATGACGCCACTGATCTGACAGGAGGTAGACCTCACGCGGTAAGGATCACTCACTCACCTGGTGCTCTGCAACCTGGTTCCTAACAGGCTGTGGACTGGTACTGGTCCACAGCCCAGGGGTTGAGGACTCCCGCCTTAAGGGGTAAGACTTTGAGTAGTTAATGTCAATTTCTATAACTTAGAACAGTGATTTTTAAACTTTGTTTCAGGAATAAAACCCCCTTTTTGCCCACAGATAAATGCTAAATACAATTATGTTTTTCTAAGGTCAAATTTGTTAATATAATTCAAAATCATATTTAGTTTACTATAAAGCCATGCCTTTTGCAATCATAGATACTCTGCAAATAGTTAAAAACCTGGAGAAGCAAGTCTAAGATCTGCATACGAACCAGTTAATCTGGTCTCATAAATTAACATATTGGTGGCATTGTATAACTTTCGTGGAAATGTTTATGATAGTTTCATAATATAGTAAAGAGATATTTAGTTTAGAATTGGTATCAAATATTGAAAATAATTTTCCTACAACATCTTTGGAGACAAGTTATACCTAGAGTCACTTCAAAACCAATTGCATAAAATATTCAATGTTACTTGTTTCATGTTATTAAATTAAAAACAGTCTTTTGAAAAAAAAAGCCAGCTCCAATCGTCTTTGGTAGGTCTATGTTATGCCCATAAAGATACCATGCAGTTGTCATGATAAATAATAACTACCTCTGTCATAACTCTTTTATATTTATATTCTCAACTGACCCTCATTAAAACACAGCAAGATAGTTGTGATTATTATTCCCAATCTACATAGGAAGAGAAGATTATATAAATTGTTTCAAATTAAACTCCTAATTTCAAGATAGAGATTCAAACCTGGATCTCTGTGTCCCTGAAACTCACAGTCATGCAGAGCCCCAGGACTGCAGTGTTGGTTGTTGGTACAGCCCATGCCCTGGCAGAATGGGAGCCTGTGTTCACTGGACACACAGTCTATGATTTGTTGTTTATCCTTTGTTTATGAAAAACAATCCTTTAGCATTTATAAATTTAAGAATATAGAGAATATTTATTCGTGACTCTCCTTTTTCTGAGAGAATGTAGTATCCTTTCATTTGAAGGAATGTCTTGAACATCTCAAATCAATAGAAACACAGCTTCTTCTACATCTGGCTGGGCTGGCTTCAAGTTTTCAGAGGAAGAGGAAAGGAACTTTACATCACTGATGGAGAATGAGAAGGTGAATAAGTATAGGAGAAATTATTGTTTAAATCTGAAAGCACTGGCATCTAGTAAACAACAATTCTGTGCCTGCTTTCATCCTTCCTGCCTCAAATGCTTTCTGAACAAAATGTAAGATGATCTCAGTAATCTTTATTTGTAGGCTTTAGAGTGTGCTGCAGTGATGGTGATTTGGGGACCAGGAGAGTTTCATGGGGTAGAGGTCAAGATTTGAAACCAGGCAGTTGGATTCCATAGCTTGCCTTCTTAGCCACTATGCTCAATTGTTTTCCATGGTGGTAAGTATAGTATTCCTAAGAGCATTCATTTTTAAAGAATTATCAGCTCTTAGAACTATTAAATATCATCCAGATTTCCTGGCTTTGTAGGTGTCCATGAAGAGGCTGGGAGACCACCAGCTGAAATGTTGCAAGATTTCTTTATTGGTCAGGAAGTTGGGTCTTTAGATATAATTCTAATGCAATGTTTTAAAACTGGGTTCCTTACCTGTGATAGTTTACTCAGATTTGATCTTGAAGTTTTTCTCATGAGATTGGCAATAAACTCTAGCTGTGCCCTGATGGGGCTCTAGATAAGGTAGTCATGGATGTTGCTTCATTATCCTAGTGGGCATTCTCATGCCTTAGTGTCTCACCTGTGACCAGGGGTTCCTCTCACAGAAAATTTGCTTGTACTGGCAGATGCCCTTGTGGCTCCTGTCTGACCTGTGTTCAATTTATTCCTACCAAGGTAACCACCTTCTGAGATAGATATGATTGGGAGGAGAGTTAGATTCAGGGGCATCCATCAGGTGAGACACAGAAGAGGCAACTCAACAAAACACATGAAGTAACAGAAGCAGCGTGTTACTTATAGATCCAAGAGGAAAGAGGGTAGCAAGCCTCACAGGGCTAACAGCAAGTGGGGAGTCACTGGGGATATGCACACCCAACCAGTGCATGGAGAGCAAGAGAGAAAGAGTGAGAAATCAGCGGGCCAGGCCTTTCCAGGGTGTGATTTAAGCAGGAATCCCGAGGGTAGTTCTAATTGGTGGGTTTACAACAAGTAGGCATGAGTTCCTTGGAATCATGCTGTGAGTGAAAGGTGCTCACTGTGGCACCTCTGTGCAGCCCACGTGGGGTGTGAGGGTCAGTTGGACAAGTCAAGCAGGTTGTATCTGTCTGTCCACAGGGATGTGGTCACCAGAAGGTGTTAGTATAAGGCATATAATCTGGATCAATCACACTGAAGAACTGGGAGAGCTGGAGAACTGGAAACTGTGTCAAGGGTTAGTAAACCTTGATTCTATTGTGAGACATTCTAATTTATATTCAAAATGCATACTGAGCCAACATATAATTATAAAAATTCACTACATTACCATATTAAAATCTCTAAATTGGATGGGCTACAAGGAGTCCATAAACCCCCAAAATAGTATGTAAAATGTGTACATCATCAAAAAACTAATCTGCCGCAATCAAGTAGACTTTATTCCTGGGATGGAAAAGTGGTTCAATGTATGCAAATCAATAAATGACTCATCACATAAACAGAAATAAAAACAAAAACCCCATGATTATCTCAATAGATACAGAAAAGGCTTTCAGTACAATCCAGCATCCCTTCTAACAACCTTCATCAAACTAGGTATTGAAGGTAGATACCTCAAGATAATAAGAGCCATCTACTACAAACTCAGAGTCAACATCATAACAAACAGGCAAAGCTAGAAGCATTCCCCTTGAGAACTGGAACAAGACAAGGATGCTCACTCTCAGCACTCCTATTCAACATACTACTGGAAGTCCTAGCCAGGTGAGAGAAAGAAATAGAAGACTCCTATATAGTAAAAGAAAAAGTCAAACTATCTTTCTTCAGACGCAATATAATACTATGCCTGGAAAACCCCATAGTCTCTTCCCAAAGGCTTGTAAATCTGATAGACAACTTCAGCAAAATTTTAGAATACAAAATCAATGTACAAAACTCAGTAACATTTCCATACACCAATAACGTCCAAGCTGAGAGCCAAATCATGAATGTAATCCCATTCACAACAGCCACAAAAAGAACAAAATATCTAGGAAAACATCTAACTAGTGTGGTGAAAGACTTCTACAATGAGAACTATAAAACACTGCTGAAAGAAATCAGAGATGACACAAACAAATGGATAAACATTTCATGCTCATGAATAAGGAGAATTGACATTGTTAAAATGGCCATACTGCTGAAAGCAATTTACAGGTTCAATGCTATTTCTATCAAACTACCAATGACATTTTTTACAGAATTAGAAAAAAAACTTCTAAAATTCATTTGGAACCAAAAAAGAGCTGGAATAACCAAAGAAATCCTAAGCAGAAAGAACAAACCTGAAGGCATCACACTACCTGACTTCAAACTATACTGTAAAGCTACAGTAATAAAAAGAGCGTGGTACTGGTTCAAAAACACACACATAGACCAATGGAACAGGTTAAAGAACCCAGAAATGAAGCTGCTCACCTACAACCATCTGATCTTTGACAAAGCCAACAAAAACAAGCAATGGGGAAAGTACTCTTTGTTCAATAAATGCTGCTGAGATAACTGGGTAAACATATGCAGAATGAAACTGGACCCCTACCTTTCACCATATACAAAAAACAACTCAGGATGGATTAAACAGCAAAATGTAAAATGTAAAAATATAAAAACCCTGGGATAAAATCTGGGAAATACCATTCTGGACTCAGCTCAGACAATGACTAAAGGACAAAGACTTTAAAAGCAATTGCAACAAAACCAGAAATTGACTAGTGGGACCTAATTAAAATAAAGAGCTTCTGCACAGCAAAGAACTACAACAGAGTAAAGAGACAACGTACAGAATGGGAGAAATTTACAAACTATGCATCTGACAAAAGTCTAACATCCAGGATCTATAAGGAACTCAAACAAATGAACAAGCAGAAAACAACCCCATTAAAAATGGGCAAAGGACATGAACAGATACTTCTCAAAAGAAGACATACACACGGCCAACAAACATATGAAAAAGTTCTCAATATCACTGATTATTAGGGAAACGCAAATTAAAACCACAATAAGATACCATCTTACACCAGTCAGAATGGCTATTGTTAAAATTTCAAAAGGCAACAGATGCTGGCTAAGTCACAGAGGAAAGGCAATGGTTATATACTGTTGGTGGGAATCTAAATTAGTTCAGCCACTGTTGAAAGCAGTTTGGAAATTTCTCAAAAAACATAAAATAGAACTACATTTCAACTCAGCAATCCCATTACTGGGTATATAACCAAAGGATTATAAATTGTTCTACCACAAGGACACATGAAGGTATATGTTCACTGCAGCACTTTTCACAATAGTGAAGTATGGAATCAACCTAAATGCCCATTAGCAATTAACTGGATAAAGAAAATGTGATACATACACATCATGGAATACTACATAGGTATGAAAGATGAGATCATGGCCTTTGTAGCAATGTGGATGGAGCTGGAAACCATTATCCTAAACAAATTAACTGGAACAGAAAACAAAATATCACATGTTCTTACTTATAAGTGGGAGCTAAACATTGAGTACCCATGGAGACAACAAAGGAAACAGTAGACACTGTAGCCTGTTCGAGGGCGGAAGGTGGGAAGGAGGGCAAGAATTGAAATACTACTTATCAGTAGTATGCTGATTTCCTAGGTGATAAAATCATCTGTACATCAAACCCCTGTGACACACAATTTACCCATGTAATAAACCTGCACATGTACCCCCGAACCTAAAATAAAAGTTGGAAAGAAAATAAATAAAAAATAAAATTTGTACTTGCATAGTTGCGATTTTCTGGGAAGAAAATCATAGCTTTTCACCCTATTTTCCAAAAAAAGTTAATAATAATCTTATACAAATTGATTTATTGATTATAAAAGTTGTTAATATATTACACTCAAAGGATAAACTATTTTTGTTAAATTATTAGGAGCAATAACATTTGGTCAAGATTATTAATTAAAATGGGTTAGGATTTGTAATGTCACCAGAGTAATGATGAACTATACATCTATCTATCTGTGTATCTTTATCATCTATCTACTAATATATCTATGGTGTGTTTTGTTTTATAATGGTTTATGATTCACAAGTGTTTTTGTCATATATTATCTCATTTAATCCAATGTCAACCTCTTAAGTGGGTTAGTATTATTACCATTTTTATAATTAAGAAAAAATGTTTCAGGCAATTCCCAACTTCCTGTTATTAAGTAGGAGAGCTAGGATTCAAATCTAGGTCTGTCAACATCCAGCCCCAACAGTTTTCAACACTGACATGACTCATTTTTTATTTATTTTATTAACAAATTCTTTTTACAATTTTATTGAGAAATGATGGAGAACAAGAAAACCTGCATAAATCTCGAGAAATTTGCTGTTATTTCTATTTTTATTCCTTTATATATGAGGTCTTAAAAAATTAATCTCTGGGTGCTTTTCAAATTTTCTCTTTATCATTACTTTTGAGACGTTCCATTATCTTATGCTTTGGTGTAGTTTGCACTGTGTTTTGTCTTCTTGCGGTTCATCAAGCTTCTTATCGTTTTCATTAGATATAGGAAAATTTGGCCCTCATATACTTGAATGCTTTTTCAGCTCATTCTTCTCCTTCACAGACTAGCAATTACATAATGTTAGGCTGCTAGAAGTTTTCTATAGATCACTGCTTTTTTGTTTTTGTTTTTCTTTCTGTGTTTAATTTTTAATAATTTATACTTCTATTTCAAGTTCATTAATCCATTCCTCTGCAATGCCTGATCTGCCATTATTCCCATCTGGTGTATTTTTCATTTCAGACACTAGTTTTCATTCCTACAGGGTAAGTTTTTAATTTTTTGTATTTTCCATGTTGCTACTTAGCATCTTAAACATGTGGAATACATAAAGTACTTATTTAATGTCTTTGTCTACTGCTTTAAACATCTGTGCCGGTTCTTGTTGTTTTGATTGATTGAATTTTTTTCTGTATGATTTATATTCATTTATTTCTTTGCATTCCTGCCAATTTTAATTAGCTACCTGACATTGTGAATTTTACCTTTTTAGATGCTAGATATTTTTGTATTACTACAAATGTTCTTGAGCTTTGCTCTGGGTGCAGTTAAGTTACTTGGAAATAGTTTGATCTTTTTTGGTCTTGCTTTAAAATTTGTTAGGTGGGCTCAGAGCAGTGATTTATTTAGCACTAATGATGCCCCTGCCTAGGCAAGACACTTCTCTTACTCTACCCAGTGCTCCATGAATGAGGTTTTCCCATCCGGCTGGCAGGAAAAGACACTATCTCTTGTCCTTGTGTGAGTACTCAGCACTGTTGCTTCTAAACCTTTTGGATGTTATATTTTTCTTTTCCCCACAGCTTTGAGTAGTTTTCAAACATACATAAATTTATTAATACTCTGCTGAATGCTCAAGGAGACCCTACAGAGGTCTCTAATGTTCTCTGTGCAACCTTCTCCTCCTCAGTACTCTGTCTTGCCAATTCCCACTACCTTGGTATTTCTGGACTCTCATGCCAACTTCTCAACTCGGAGAGTCTACCAGGCTCTGCCTAGGTTCCTGCCTCCCTCTGTTGTATCTTAGAAATTATCTCAAAGCAGTTAATCTGAGGAATTTGTAGGGCTCACCTTATTTGTTGCCAGTTTCTGTCCTTCACTGCCTGATATTCAATGATTGGGACCATTGTTTTATATAGTCTGTCAAGCATTCGGTTTTTTTAGACAAAGAGATAAATGCAGTCGTTATTCCTCCATCTTGACCAGAAGCAGAAGTCTCTTACCCTTTTGTTGTTCATCTATATCAACACAGAATATTTTTGCTAACATAGAATTGTGCTCTCCTTTTTTGTTCCTTGCTAACTTGTATGTTCACAACATAACTTTCTGTCTGTAGACTTACTATATGTGTTGAAACTAAAACAACTATATCTTATCCAATGTGCAACCCCACCACATAATACAATTTCCAGTAGATAATATTCTCTCTATAAATGTTTGAGTGTGCAAATGAATAAATTAACAAATATATAAAACCCAAGTCTTCCTGGGGGAAGGAGATGCAAATATGATGGTTGTATAATGCATACCAGTTTTAACATGTATTTCATACAATAAAATTGAAATAGAAATGAAAAAAAAAAAGGAATGTAGAAAAGAAATGCAAAAAAGACTTGCAAATGTTATTAACACTTGCTTAGAAGTGAAGAGGGAACCTTAACCTTCCAAAAAGAAATGGAGCATGTGGTGGGTCAGACTCCCAAGGAGAAAGGGAGTGGACATACTTTCAAATCCACCTCTTTTTTCATTTCTGCCTTGGTTATCTCTCTCTCTGTCTCTCTCTCTCTCTCTGCCCCCTCCCCTCTTTCTCTCTCTCTTCCATGTCTGATATTACATGTACTATGTTTAAGGAGTCTAAAATTCACTAGCCAAATAATTGTGTTGATAGAGTTTGGTGGGGACTAGATAGATTGTGTGAATCTAACAAGAGCAGAGGTGCAATCTGTAGTTGCAAAACTGTGTAAGATTACTCTAAGACCCCTTCTATTTCTGGGTTTGTCTTTGTCTGTGGGATCCAAGGGGAAATGAGCAGTCCCTCCAGATTACAATGAAGGTGCTGTGTCTCATGTACTTACAACAGCATAATGTCACATTATTTTTCCCTTAGCTTCCTGTTCCTTCAAAGGATTATTTTAACATGTTATGAATTTAGAAACATTTCACATTTTAAATGTTGTATTTGTAAGTTTTTATTTGTATTTTTTACTTTTTAAATCTTAATTTTTCATGGCTAAAAACTCAGGCCTTATTTAAAAACAAATAAAGTTTATGGGCAAAATAATATTATGAAAGTAATAATTGTATATATAAAGGCTTTTGGTCTATGTCTTGTTTCTTTCAATTAATATAGCAGCATTCCCAGAAAAGAAAAGAAAACAAACCACAAAAATCACTGCCTTTTAATTCTTCCGTGAAAACCATTATGGGTCAGGACACCCTTGTGTATTTTTATACCTGCCCATCTTGATATGTGTCTAATATTTTCTCCTGTCTTTAATTCTGTAAACATTCTATCCTTAGTGAGTGCTTATTTTTGATGCAATCAAATCTGTGGCACACCTGTCTCTGTGGATGAAAAGAGAGTGAGTCATTTGTGAGGAGGGCGGTCACAGTAACTCTTGGAAGATACAAAAGATGACTTATGAAATTGAGTTTTTGAGGACATAACATGATGCCCTCATGACGGAAAAGAACTCATAGATCTCCTGGAAAAGGTCATCCCCTCGATCTCACAAGGGGATGCAGAGCCATTGCGAAATTCAACTCTCAAGTTAATGCCGTGGAGTTTAGTAAACAAGTTGTAAGAAATGCCATTCAAAATGTTTAGTTTCAGGCTGTTCCTCGTGACTGCACATCAGCCATTTGAACGTGTTTGCATCTTACTGATCTGCTTCACCTTTGGAAATGCACTTTTTTCTTTAGATACAGTCTGTGTTTTAAGGACACAAATCAGAGGAATAACAGAACCAGTATTACTCCATTGAATCGTGGCCTTTGATTTTCAATAGAAGCAGCCTACTTCATTTTGTCACTGAGTTCTTTTCCTAGCTCCCCACTGAAAGGAAAGAAGAATATAAAAATGAACGATAAAAGCTGGCCGGCCCTCTGATGGACCAGGGCAGAGAACACAGTGTCAGAATGGCATTGCATAATGATAAGAAAAAGCAATTTGCTGATCTTGGTGAGTGCTTTATCCTCTGTGTGTGTGTAACGTGAAGAGGGTAAATTACATTTTCCTGGTACCACTTCGTATCCACGAGGAGGTAATTTGCCTCATAATGTCAAGACACCCTGCTGCCGTGAAAGTGGTAATAATCCTGACTTGCAACAAGGAGAGCATTTGGCTCACGGTCGAGCTGATCCCTTCATAAATCACCCAATCCAATGCTGAGATGTTTCAGGACATACAAGCAAGTTCACAGATGAATAGATGCTTTTCTTTTAAGGGGGTGGTCACAAGTATGCTTTTTTTAAGCTCCTTCATTGGTTGTTATTTAACTGCACTTTTCCCTTAGAGACAGAGGGTTATTAAAATCTAAACGAGTTGAAAGTAAACATTTCTCACTGATCAATGGGACAACAATTTAGTCATATACTTGTCTAGCAGTTAAGTGCTGTGGGAATGATTTCTTCTGTTTGTTATTTTGAGGTCCCATATCTGGAAAAGGGGCTTTGGTCAGTTGGAGACCCTGAAAGAAGCACCTGCCTCTTTAGGAAGTTTTTCAATTCATTGTAAAGTGACTGGTAACAAGAGAGCATTATAAGCAAAATGCCCTTATTGGGACTCCTTTATGGCAAGAAAATTTATCACTGGTCTGGGAATTCGTTACTTTTGCTATCTCTTTTGAGACAAAACTTGAGGGAGAATAATACTCCCTGAGTGTCAATATTCATGCTCAGGCACCTTTAACCAGATAGTCAAACTGCACAGAGCCACTCAACAGAGTATCTACAACTCCGCTTTAGTACACCTGTGTTTCATAAACTGCTAAGATTACATTGTCTTTTTTTCTCCATGTTATCTATGAAACTCAAAGGGAACAGTATAGTGTGCATGGGTGGAGAGTTGTGACATCAGTCATTCTTCTTTCATTCATGTATTTACTAAATATTTTGGGGGAACCTACCACATGCTAGATATTGTACTGGATGCTGCGGTTAGAACATAAGTTACACAAATACAGTCCTAGTGCTTGCATCTTGGGGCGTCTAGTCTGTCTAGGTGCATTAGGCGGGAAATCACACGAATGATTAGAATTGTGATAAATCCTCTGCAGAAAAAGTAAAGGGTGCCATAAGAATGTATACTAGGGGAAATAATTTAGTCTGGAGAGTGAGGCATCAAGAAAAGCTTTCCTTTTTAAACCGGGTGCCAAAGAAAGAATGGGTGGAGATAACAAGGACGAGGCAGGAGAAGAATTCCCAGTAGAGAAATAAACTTGGGTAGAGGTGCTAAGGGGAGACTAAGCTTGAAATTAGAAGGAAGTCAAAACAGTAGAGAAAATTAAATAAGGGAAGGATAGCTCAAGATGTGATGTATTAATTTATTCATTTAATGAACATACATATAGTATTTACTGTCTGCCAAGAAGAGCTTTAAATTCTTTACAAATATTGAATCCTTATAATGATCTTGGAAGGTATATAATATTATTAGTCCCATTTTATAGATGTGGAAACTAAAGAACAGAAAGTTTTTTAATGAGAGCAGGGAACATATAAAGAGACTAAAAAGTCATGTGAAATATTTAAAATCTTGTCATGAGAGCAATAGGAATTTGTAGAATGGTTTGAAGTGGTGAATGCCTTCATCACATTTATATTTCAGCTAGATATCTCTAATCAATGCCTGAAGAAGGAGCCTGGGAAGTAAGGGGTGAAATAAGAATGCATGAGAAAATCAGTTAGGAGGTTACCGCAGTACTACAGGAGAGAGTTGACAACACTAGGCAATGCAGACTTGGGTGGATGTAAGAAAAATGTTCTATAAATTGAACAGGCAGGACTATAAGATGGAATTGATAGGTCCAGGGTAGGAGGAAGGGAAGCTCAGGGATGATTTTTAAGGTCTGTGTCATAAATAAATATATAGGGAACACTTTTCTAGGTTAGGGAACACAGAAAAAGAAGAATATTTGGCAGCAGGGCAGAAAAGAACTGTAAATTGAATTTCAGCCATAATGCATTTGAAGTTTCTAAGATGTATTCATGTGGAAAAGATGGAAAACTATTTGGATTTGGGAAAATGAAATGCGGAATCAAACTCTGAGAAAAAAATATATACATCTAGAAATTATTTGGCATTTATTTATTACACTTTTAACTTGCGTGTTTCTTCTCAAGACTCTAATGCAGATGTGAAGTATAAGACAATATTTAAGAAGTAAAAATGCAATGATACAAATGATAAAAGTAGTTAGAGTTTTGAGACCTTAAAGACTCTATACTAATAAAGGCATTGTGAATATTTATTCCGTCTCTGCATAATTGGTTCAGAGGAAAATCTGTAAGATGAAATGAGACTGAAGTCAGGCAAGGTGATGAGCAAAAGATTCCAAGTCCTCAATTTGTAGTCTTCTGGTAACTGAATTGCTGCTAGCAAATATTTTGAGTTTCCAAATATTTTAACCAATTTTTAAAAGACTTTCCCTTTACCCTTACATTGAATTTTGGGGGTGTCAATCTCTAACACACTTCACTAAATCCCCCACAAAGAGCCTTCTCCTAAAATCAAGACCCAGAGAAGAATGAGGTGTTACTCAAGTTACATACTTAACATGTATGTATGTAAGGCATGCTTTAGCTGGGTCATATCCTGCACTGATGAGCAACGTAGGTCTTTTTTTTCTGACATGCCAGACTATGGAGTACAGCATCTTGCTCTGTTGACCAGACTGGAGTACAGTGGTATCATCTTGGCTCACTCCAACCTCTGCCTCCTGAGCTCAAGCGATTCTCCTGCCTTAGCCTCCCTAGTAGCTGGGACTACAGGCCCGTGCCACCACGCCTGGCTAATTTTTTGCATTTTCAGTAGAGACGGGGTTTCATCATGTTGGCCAGACTGGTCTTGAACTCCTGACCTCATGTGATCCACCCATCTCAGCCTCCCAAATTGCTGGGATTACAGGCGTGAGCCACTGTGCCCGGCCTAACTCTCCTTTTTGATAAGCTGTTCTGATGCAACTTATGGCATTAATAGGATTTTCCGAGACAATAGAAAAAGTTTTGGAAGTCATGGTCCCTTCAATCCCATAGTCTGCTTGCTTTATTAACTTTCTCTTCAGTTTACTCCCTCTTCCTCTTGTTTATCATCCAACAATTTTGGCTGTTCCTAAATCTTGCGACAAGCTTTCTTTTTATTTTTTCCTCCTAACTCATTGGGCATGGGATATTTTATTGGCATTGGAGCTGAAGAAATCTATGAAAAAAGTCTATATATACATATATATATCTATGTGTGCATATATTTATATATGTGTACATATATTTGTGTAAGTGTATATGTATGTACAGATGACTTTATCACAAATTTATTTATTAAAAAGATAATAGATTAATTAGCTTGATTTAGTCATTCCAAAATATATGCATATTTCTTTTTTCTTTTCTTTTTTTTTTTCTTTTTTTCTTTTGAGACAGAGTTTCACTCTTGTTGCCCAGGCTGGAGTGCGGTGGCATGATCGATCTCAGCTCACTGAAACCTCCGCCCCCTGGGTTCAAGCAATTCTCCTGCCTCAGCCTCACAAGTAGCAGGGATTACAGGCACCCACCACCACGCCTGGCTAATTTTTTTGTATTTTTAGTAGAGATGGGGTTTCACCATGTTGGTCAGGCTGGTCTCGAACTCCTGACCTTAGGTGATCCACCCGCCTCGGCCTTCCAAAGTGATGGGATTACAGGCATGAGCCACCTCGCCCTGCCAATGTATGCATATTTCAAAACAGAATGTTGTGCATGATAAATATACATGTTTTAATTTTCACTTTAAAAATGACAATAGATAAACTAGTTTTCCTTTTATTGAATAAGCTGTATCCTTCTGTTCAATATAGAGTGTGGGGGCAGATTTTCAGAGTTTTGAATATGTGCTCTGTGCTCTGCAGACAGGAGGAAGGCTACTAAGAAGCCAGCCCTACTTTTGACCATCAGGTACCATCTTAGGCTTCAGTTTCCTCAGGAGTTTGGACAAGAGGATCTGCAAAGTTCCTTCTAACTAATGTTCCATGATTCCTTTTCTGAGTAAAAAGATGGATTTATGACAAAATTTAAAAAAGAAAATCAGCTTTTAAAAGGTGCAACTGCTTCAAAGATTTTTCCAGAAAAGACTGCCAATATGAATTGTGAGATAAAGCAGATCGTAGAGCAAAATTGTTGGACTTTTCAGAACAAAAATACATGGAAGCCAAGAGCAATAATTAAAATTTTTGAAATATTATGTTACTTTCTCACATTAAAAAATAATAATTGAGACTGTGAGGTGGGCAGGAGTACATTTCCTTACCTAGGAATTTTAGGCGACTTCATGTAAGTCACCTAAAAGTAAGCCAGTAGACGCAAGAATCGTACCTTCAAATTGCAGGACCCATAGGGAACAATCCAGGTATAAATTTAACCTGAGAAGGGTCAGATTCATATTGGACTTCTGATGTCACATTGCTCAGCTTCAAAGCACAATTTACATATTTTCATTGATATACTTTTGCTATTTCTGTATAATCAACTCTAGAAATATTTGGTTACTATCTCCACAATTTAGAATTTTCAATGGACTGTAATAAGAAGCAAAAAAGATCAGATAAGGGGAAAAGGATATGTTATGTCCTAAATAGCAGTGATAATATGAACACAATCTATGCTATAAAAAGCTATGAGCTAAGCTCACAAAACATGTGGACAAATATGAGCTAGTGAAAGAAAATGACCTAATGGAAAGATGTCAGAAAGTGGCAGAACAAGTTCTAAGAAAATTGGACAATTTCCTCAATATGACATGATTTAAGTGCAAGGAGAACTTGAATAGCATGAATTTGGCCTTGAGCAGAAATATGTACCCCCAAGAGAGGCAGCTCCCTCAGCATTGCTTCTAGACATTGAATTTGGCATGAAGAGAATGTTAGCCAGTCCAGGACACACTCTAGACTGGATAGGCTCTAAGCATTTCTAAAAAGGCTCTACTCATTGTAAAAAAAAAAATATGCTTAATATATATAAAATTAAAAGGAAGAAAGTAAAAATCTTTGTAGTATTGCATCTTAACATTTTGGTATATTACTTTCCAGTGATGAAAGAATGAACCTTAATGCGGAAGAGGACTAACAATTCTTCAGGTGAGAGGAGGGAAAAAAGTTAGGATGAATCTGGAAGTGAGATTTCAAGATAGGGCAACAAGAACTTCTGTTCACCTGTAAAATAGAAAAAAAGATATTTTCAGTCTCACCATTATTTTCCAAGCGAGGTTTTTTTATTTTGCTATTACTAAACTGTAAGCTCCTCAAGGGCAGGAGCTATGCCCTTTTAGTCTTTGATCCTCCAAAGACTATTATAATGGCTCAGCAGACTCTCAATAAATACTTGTTGAATAATCAGAGGCAAGTAAGACATAATAAATACAAAAACATAGCAAAGCAAATACCAGAAGGAACTAGACTTTAGTAGAATATTTAATGAAAGTGCAAAAGACTTGCAAAAGTCCTTGGGAATTAGGAAAAGATAAAGAGGGTTTGACCCAAGCCTGGGGTTGCAAATGACATAGACAGCTTGATGTTACTCCTCCCTTATAATTCATTAATCTCCAACAGGGATCATTTTCTTAAAAAAATATTGTTATAGATTCAGAGGGTAGAGTGGAAGTTTGTTACATGGATATATGACAATGTAGTGGTTGGCTTTGGGCTTCTATTTTACCCATCACCAGAATAGTGCATATTGTGCCCAAATAGGTAATTTTTCAACTCTCCCCCCATCCCATTCTCCCCACTTTTGGAGTCTCCAATGTCTATTGTTTCCCTGTTTGTGTCCACGTGTACCCATTCTTTAGCTCTCTCTTATGAGTGAAAAGATGAAGTATTTGATTTTCTCTTTATGAGTTATTTCTTTAGGATATTGGTCTCAAGCTCCATTTTCCATGTTGCTGCAAAACATAGGATTTCATTCTTTTTATGGATGTGTAATATTCTATGGTGTATATATACCACATTTTTAATCTAATCATCCTTCATAGGACACTGAGATTAGTTCCATATCTTTACTATTGTGAATAGTGTTGTGACAAACATGAAAGTGCAGGTGTCTTTTTTATATAATGATTTTTGTTTTCTTTGAGTATGTAACCAGGAATGGGATTGCTGGCTGAAATGGTAGCTCTATTTCCAGTTTTTAGAGAATCTCCATACTGTTTTCCATATAGGTTGTACTAATTAACATTCCCACCAGCATTGTATAAGCATTCCCTTTTCCCCACATTCTCACCATAATCGTCATTCTGACTGGTGTGAGATCGTATCTCATTGTGGTTTTAATTTGCATTTCTCTGATGACTAGTGATGTTGAGCATTTTTTCATATATTTTTTGGTTGCTTGTTTGTCTTCTGAGAAATGTCTGTGCATGTCCTTTACCCCGTTTTTAAGGGGTTGTTTTTTTCATTTTGAGTTGTTGAATTCCTTATAGATTCTGAATATTAGTCCTTTGTTGGATGCATAATTTGCAAATATTTTCTCTCATTCTGTAGGTTGTTTACACTATTGATTATTTCTTTTGCCATGCAGAAGCTTTTTAGTTTAGTTAAGTCCTGTTTGTCTATTTTTGTTTTTGTTGCATTTCCCTTTGAAGTCATAGTCATAAATTCCCTGCCTAGGCCAATGTCCTGAAGAGTTTCTTCTAGGTTTTCTCCTAGGATTTTTATAGGTTCAGGTTTACATTTAAGTCTTTCATCCATCTTGACTTAATTTTTGTATATGGTAAGAGATACGGGGCTAGTTTCATTCTTCTACATATTGCTATCCAATTTTCCCAGCACTATTTATTAAATAGGGAGTCCTTCCCCAATTGTATATTTTTGTCAACTTTGTGGAAAATCAGTTGGTTGTAGGTGTGTGGCTTTATTTTGGGGTTTTCTCTTCTGTTCCATTGATCTATGTGTCTATCTGTACACCAGTGTCATGCTGTTTTGGTTACTGTGGCCTTGCAGCATGCTTTGAAGTCAGGTATTATGATGCCTCCAGCTTTGTTCTTTTTGCTTAGGATTGCTTTGGCTATTTGGGCTCTTTTTGGTTCCATATGAATTTTAGGATTTTTTTTCTAATTCTATGAAAATTGATGTCCAACAAGGACCTTATAATTGGAAAGGGTAAAAGAGCCACATGCAAATAGAGACCCCAGAAGACTACCCTTCACTCATTTAAAGGTCTTGGAGAAAGATACAGATGTAGAAGTATTTGAAGAATTGCAGAAAACAGAAGTGTCAAACTTCTGGAGCTGTGGAACACTAAATAATTACTTGGAAAAATAAATTACAGACATTATAGTCTAGATACCAAACTTGATGATTTTCAGCAAAATTCTAGAATAGATGATAGGGCAATGCCAGACTGACTTGGTTGATTGCTGGCTCTACGACTTACCAGCTATATGGCTTTTGGCAAGTTATGTAACCTCTCTATGCCTCAGTTTCCTCAGCTGCAAAATTAGAATACTCTTAATATCAGTCTCATGAGGATGTTATAAACATTAAATTGTGTTAAGATATGTAGAAGATTCCAGCCACATAATAAGTGCTCTATAAGATTGGGTATTGTATTTTTATTATGGTTACCATTACTAACACTTAAAAATGAAGTTATGATCAATAGAAGATATCTCAACTAAGAATGAACCATACTTTAAATAAATATTTTTCATTTTTTTAAAAAAACTTTTTGGGTTGCTTATTCGAGGGTATTTCATACACGTGTTTGGATGATAGGAAAGTCCCTTGACAGAGTCTTTACTACTTTTCTCATGAGCGTAACAATGGCATCCTTGTGTGAGAGGTAGTTGACTAGGAGAATATAGTAATAGGGCAAATAATTTAGTATACTTTTTGCTCTTAAAAGCTATACAGAATACTGGGAGAAGTTACAGTCTAGATTTTTTGCTTGTTAAACACAACTTTGTAATAATTAAAGTTGGTCCAAAATCATTAACTTTTAGAATCGAAGGGAGTTTGAGGCACCTTCCAGTCCAAACATTCATATTATAGCTGAACATCTGAGGCTAAGAGAGATCCAGTGATTTTCCTGAAGGCACACAGCTAGTTTGTAGCCTAGCCAAGACTTGAACCCACATTTTTGGGGTACTAAATGTGTTTGAAGCTAAGCTCTGTTAGGCAGAAAGTCACAGTATAGATCATATTTGTTTCTCTCTTTAGGTACTGTTTATAGGTGGCTATTTCTTCACTGCAGTAATACAACATTAAGGTGCTATTTTGTTTTTTTGTGGGGTTTTTTTTTTTTTTTTTGGATGGACTCTCCCTCTGTCGCCCAGGCTAGAGTACAATGGCATGATCTCGGCTCACTGCAACTTCTGCCTCCTAGGTTCAAACGATTCTCCTGCATCTGCCTCCCAAGTAGCAGGGATTACAGGCGCCTGCCACCACACCTGGCTAATTTTTGTATGTTTAGTAGAGACGGGGTTTCACCATGTTGACCAGGCTGGTCTCGAACTCCTGACCTCAGGTGATCCACCCACCTCAGCCTCCCAAAGTGCTGGGATTACAGGCATAAGCCACCGCGCCCGGCCCAAGGTGCTGTTAGTACCCATTGGCTGACCTTCATGGTACAGGTAATTAAGTTACCTGTTCTTACTCCAGGCACTGCTTTGCCCACTTCTTCTCCGGTGGTATTCACTGAGGGGTTTAGATAATATTCTGGAAGCCACACAGGAGCCTAAGATTTGGAACAGACTGAGTGTATCTCTCTGAGTAACATGAAGAACAAGCTTCACTGTCTGCTCTGTGAATTGCAAACTTGCATTCTGAATTTTTTTTAATTTAAATGCCTGTAGGCTATGCAAGCCTCCTCTAATTTGCTGGAGACTCCAGCACATTTCTGCCTCTTGAAGGAGAGTAAGTTGTGATCCTGACATAGAACTCCAAAGGTGTTCCACATGGATGTTCCTTCAACTCCACATGGATGTGCCTTCAACTCCAGACACTTTCTATCACAGCCCCATTTCTTGTTGTTAGGCTTTTCCCTGTCAGTTTTCCTCAGCCCCTCCTTCTTCCCAGGAAGCAACAATCCTCTTCACACTACTTGCTACTTTCTTTCTTTATTGGTTTCTGAACACATCATGGCTTCTGCCAACTGCCAACTGTAAATGCTTTTGAGGAGAAGGGTGGGTTCTGGTCTCAGTGCTTTCTGTTTTGAGGAGGAATGGGGAGAATTATGGCTAATGGAGAAGGACAGGAAAGAGTGGGAAAGCTTCATCTCCAGGTTACAATTGTCCTTTTCTTATAGTATAGTCAGACACACTTCACCACAATATGAATTACTTCTCTTCTGAAATTCCCATCGATTCTAAATCAGAAACTCATGTTTTTCAAGGTAACATAATGTTGACACCTCTTCTTGCAAAAAAAAATAAATAAATAAATAACCCTGGCCTTTGAATGTTAATAGTGTATTCTGTTTCTCACTGCATTAGTTATATTTGTAAACCTCTTTACACTAACTGTCACTGACTAGAACTGCCATTTAAATTAGAGAAGAGCAGTTTGTCCAGGCCCAAACTGCTGTCCTCTAAAAGTTAGGTCTCGACTGCAGGAAGTGATGAAAGAATTTTTGGCTCACATCTACTCCCCTATCCTAACTTATTAAAAACTCCAAAAACATTTATTGAATGCCAGTTACGCTCTGGGCACTGTGTTATTTATCTCTGCATTCCCAGTGTCTAAGGCAGAACTTTTGCCCTAGAGGAGATGACAGCATTTCTGTGGTTTTCAGTTTTAAGATATCCAATGGAGAAGAATGTCAACAAGAGCTGGAGGAGTCTGGGAAAGCCTCATGAATCAACTGAAGACTTCAGTGGACTCTGCGGGATTTGGGTGCCCGGAAGAGATAGGGAAGGTGTTCTACATCAAGGAAGCAGTATATCTGCAGGCATGGAGATGTGACTGGCAATAGAAGAGGAGAGTCAGTGGATTCTAGAGGAAGGTCAGCACAGTATTAGCAATGAAAAGTGTAGGTGAGAAAGTCAGGTTCAAAAGTTTATTCTTTTTAAAATTCATTTTATCTTTATAGATTTGGGGGGTAAAGTGCACTTTTGTTACATTGATATGTTTCATAGTGGTGAAATCTGGGAATTTAGTGTAACCGTCACCCAATTAGTGTATGTTGTACCCATTAGGTAATTTCTTATTCCTCGCCCCCCCCCCCACCTCTTCCAGTCTCCAGTGTTTATTATTCCACCAGAAGTTTATTCATAACAAATTTATCTGGTTCCAGAAAGGAAATTCCTTCACCTGTTCAACATTTCTTGCGTATCTTCTGTGTGCCAAGCACTGTGCTAGAGTTTTAGAATAAAGAGGTGAACAAGACACAGTTCATTCTATTGAACAGCATACAGTCTAATGATGATAATTCAAGATCTCTCCAATGCAAGGAGCACCACACCCAACTCCAGCACCATTTTGGAAAGATGACAGAGTAAAATAGAGAGAGCAGAGATAGAGTAGAATAGTTATCCAGCTGTTAAGAAAAACTTCCCCAAGCGCATATCATGCCCAAGCCCTTTCTAGGTATCACAGAATAAATAATACTACCCAACATACCTTCCATTTTGTTAACATTTACACATTCACTCATTTTTAATTTAAAATTTAAAATTGGATGCCTATCATTTGTCAGGTATGATGTTAGATTCCGGGAATTCAGAAATGACCAAAATAGTCTCATTCCATCTCCTTCCTGGGTGTATAATCTATCATGGCTAGAGAATGTACTGTATTACAGGGCTACGTGAGAAACACCAAACATAAATTTTGGAAGGGTGGGGAGAGATCTGGGAGGGCTCCTTAAAGGCATCTAAACTGAGGATAAGTTACAATTTTCTAGACAAAAAAAATAAGCTGAAAATTGTTCTAACCATGGGGAACAGTGTGTGAGAAGAGGAGAGAAGGTAAGATACATTTGATGGCACTCATGGAAGTTCATTTTAATATGAATAGTCCAGGCCTTCTTGCTTTATCACTAAACACCATTTCCATGTAGTGATATTTTCAAAATACACAAAATGCTAGTATCAAAAAAGCTTGGAATTGTAGCTAGTCACACAACACATAGAAAGATTTCTAAGTGTCTTTGACTTTATGGCTGAAGTTCCTTAGAAGCAGAGCCCGAGGCAGTAATCAGAGTGCAGGTGATTCACTCAGGAATGTCAGGAAGAACCTGTAAAGGAAGCGGGATAATTAGGAAATTGAGCTGAGCAAGCATGCTGTTTCAGGTGAGATCTAGCCTTGCTGATCCAAGGGGGAAGGGCTCTGTAGCAAAAACCACAAGCTGTCCTCTGCACTTCAGAAAAAGGGCCTACTTTTTGTATCCGTAAAGCCAGTCATTGGCAGAAGGCATAACATTGGGAACCTACTTTCCTGGTTCTGACACATATATTTTAGCCCTTCCATCTTATTTTGTTTCCATTATTTTGACCACACAGTGTTTTCTAGAGCTAAGTAATACAATGACAGACTCCTGAGAAAGTTGAAGAGGGAAGGAAACAGGTGTTGATGCTGTGATGCTTTCCTCAGTACTGCTGGAGTGCAGGGTGCGTGTGGAGGCAGGGGGTCGGCTGCGGAGAAACCAAGCCTGGAGAGGTAAGTAGGAAGCTGTGTGATGGGGAATATAGAAAAGCATCCAACTGTACTCACAATGAATTTGGGAAGACAGTTTCTCAAATGGAGGCCTGAAAATGTGAGCTTCTGTCTCAATGTGGCTTAGAAGACTTGCTAGTTTGTGTTGGTCTCTGATTTGTTCAAAGTGAATCATGGATTCCTGAGAAAACCATAAACTTGCTTTGCAGTTGTCTGGTGGTTAGAGCAACAGAGAGTATTTTTTTTCTGTCTTGTGATTGGGGTTGGAATGACATACTCCTGCAGTGATTTTGTAGGGTCATAAAAGTAGATAAAGCTGCCAGAAACGACGTCCTCCACACGTTTCCTGTGTTTACCACACCCTCCTCAAGTCTGATCTTCCAGAAAAAAAAATCACTTTATTTATACATTCTGATATTTGAATTTCCATGTGTTTTATTTACCAAACACACTAGTTGGATATTCTTTTTCTAGTTAGGACTGTACTCAAGATAAAGATGCTCTTTTTTTTTGTTTTTGGAGTTGATGTCCTTTTTATGATGATTGTTAATTAATAAGACATCTTCTTTTATGGATAGTACATAGAGAACCTAATTATGCTGTTTAGACAACTAGCACTTAAAAAGTAATAGTGATTTATTCAGTTTTCTCATTTCTGGAGCATGTGGTCAGATGGCATATGTTTATAAACCACCATTCTGCTTCCAGTATTGTTCTTGACCTTATTGGATGCTATGATGGAAAAAATAGTAGAAATTATTCCTATTTATGAGAAAAAACTAGTGGGAAGAAATAGAACAAAAGCTAGTTAAAATTCATATTCGGAAACAATAAAACTTATACATATGAGGCAATGAACAGCTATGTTGTCACGGGGGCCCTTAACTCTTGGAGGGGGGTAAATTTAGTGTTTCATTATTACAAAACTGAATAATTAAATGCACATACACTTGGGTTTACATGACATTTGTCACTCAAAGTTCTTGTAAAAGAAGAGTAAATGGCTCATAGTATTCAAATGCTCTGAAGTTATTTTGTAAGTAAGAACAGATGTGGTGGATGTGTGTAGACAATTGGCAAAATGATTCAGGTGTGAACTTGATGTTTGTATTCAGGCTTCCTAACCATGGATGAGCACCAGAATTGCCCATAGGCTTTAAAACTGCTGTTTCCAGGGCTCACCTCAGACTAGTGAATTCGAATGTTTTTTGGTTCCAGGTTTGCACTTTCAGAAAGCTATGCAGATGGTTCTAATGCTTGACCAGAACTGAGAACTGTGCCCTAGGGGTTTATTTAAAGCTGATATATGCCAGATCTGGAATATATCCAGAAGTGAGTATTCCAACCCAGGCTTCAACTGTGGGTTCAGTTCCTCAATATGCTCTGCAGTCCTCTGTCATATAGTTTCATGGAATATGGGGATGGGGAAGAATTTATGACTAACCAATTTACTAAACCATTTTCAGAATGTCCCAGAGGATAGCCTAGAAATACATCCACTCTAAGTTGCTCTCTTATATTCACTATAGAGCTATGTATTTCATGGAGCAGACCTATGTCTTAGAGATGCTGACAGCTGCTTGTGGTGGTTCCTGGGTCCAGCAGCTTTCCTAGGCCATGTCTGCAAGTCCAAGAGCTTCTTCAGGAATACCAGCAGGGCTGGGGAAGCAGTCAGAACTAAGGCAGTTGAGGTTAATTGATCTGGAAGGATCATGACCCCTATTTTCACGGGAAAAATTAAAGTGGCTTGTCAAGGAAAACCTTCTTGACACAAGAAACAAAACTTTAAAACTCGTGTTCATAAGAACAATAAAAGAAACACAATAAATAAATGGAAGTCTGGTAGAAAAACTGAAAGAAAATATTTGTAGCATAAATAAAAGGTGAAGAATGACTATCCTATTACATATCTATAATATACTGAGTTCCTATTAACAAGAAAAAAATAATACCCCAGTGGAAACATAGAAAAAGCATATAAACAAGTAGTTTGCAGAAGAAAACGCAAATGGCCAACATAATGATTATGCCAAGTATGTTTCTGCCTAATTGTTTTTCAACTGCTGATCCCTCTGCTTGAAACCCTACTGCCTACAGATATCCTCATGACTCATCTTCTCACTTCCTTTGAGTCTCTGCTTTAATATCTTCTTATCAGAGATGCCTTCATACTCACTCTATATAAAATATCATGCCCCCACATTACTGTCTTCTGTCTCAATACCTTATTTTGACTCATACAATTTACAAACATCTGACAGATTTTTTTAATTGTATACTGCCCGTTTCCCTGGAGTAAAAGATAGATTCCATGAAAATGAGGATGCTTTGCTCCATATCGCCAGGATCTAAAAGAAGGTTTCCATATTGTCTAAAAAGAGTTGTTGATTTAATGAATAAAACTTATCTAATAATGAAGGAAAATAACATGGTACTATATTTCTTTTCCCTGCCAGGTTGGCAACTTTTTAGGTACTCCCAGATACTGCCCAAGTTGCCCACCAAAAAAGTACACCACTTATAAACACACTAATTGAATATATCAAATTTAAAATCCACCTACCTTTCAATACTGCAATAAAGCAGGCATGTGTGTTTTTGTAGCACTAATAGTGACAGCAAACACTTAGAAGCAAACTAAATGGACATCAATGAGAAAATAGTTACATTGTTACACCCATATGGTACAGCATCAATCTAGAAAAATAAGGTAAATCTACATTATAGTAATAATAAAAAGTTCTGAGATATTTATGCACACACAGTATCTGTCATATACATGCAGAAACGAATGAATCTGCTTTTGAAAAAATTATGTTTATAATGTATGTGTGAATTCCGCAAGAGAAACACAAGAGTGAGCCACAATAAACTGTTTAAGGCAGTTCCCTATGGGGAGGGAAAGATTTTGGTAGGGTTGGGCATGGAGTGGGGACTGCACTTGAAATTATTTATTTTACATACTTACTTATTTTTAATACAACTAGAATGTATGCATTGCATTATCTGAGACATAAGACAAAGGGGAAATTGGATCAAAAATGCTAATATAAAATCTTAAACTACTGCAGAATGCTTTCTACAGTTTTTAATACCACACCTCCAGGATGTGGGACAAAAAAAAAAAAAAGGACTGCCAGTTCTGTGGCTTCAAAGAAGAGTTACAAGATGCAGTCACTTACTAATAACTAAGGGAAATTGCCTCTCCTCACTTTGATGTTTTGTGACTTTCATGGCCCTTCACAGAGACTTTCTGGGTCACTATGCTCTCCTCTTCCTTCTGAACTGCCCTAATCGTCAGTCACTTAAGTATCTGTGAGTCAGATTTTAACGATAAGGAATTTTATTTTTTGCCAGAGAAGAGATTTTCTGAGATAATTCTAATCATGTGAGGGTAGTATTAGTAGATTTTTGGGAATTGTCTGGGAAAACAGTCTCTTTTGAAAGCATTCCAGTTAGTGTCCAGGATAAGTGAATATTTGCTATTTATTATGTATCCAGCAGAGTCTTGGGTTACATACTTTAAAAATAGGTGGTTTTCCCAACTTGATCAACTTGTAAACTCCTACAGGAGGATGACCAACATTCTTCATCTGCCTAGGACTGAGGAGTTTCCTGGGATGCAGGACTTTTATGCAAAACCAAGAAAGTCATTAGCAAATTGAGACCAGTCAGTTATCCTACAGGCAAGGAGAAGACAAGTTAATGCAACAAATATTTATTAAATGCCCAGCCAGTACATGTGGTGTACACTATGTTATAAACTAGAGGTTACAGTAGTGAGCAAAACACACACATAAACAGTTCCTGCCCTCATAAAGTCTCTTCTTGAAAGGAGAAAAGTGTGATACTGATTATGCCACACAGTTTTATGTACATTGGTTAAGCACTTTTGACCCTTAGGGAGAGAGAGCCTCTCTCTCTGTAGAAAGTTTTTGTGAACTAGAAAGGACTTGAGCAGATTCTCAAAAGGATGCCTGGCTTTTCATTCACTCAGCTCATTGTACATTAGTGGGCCCTCATCAGATGTTTATTGAGTTAAACTGACATGATGTTTGGAGCAAACTTTGTTCACAGATTGGGACTAAAGAGGAGGAGAAACTCATATGGATTGGAGTCTGGTTTCCGTGTTGGGCAGATGCTCAAATGTCGCTGTAGTCTCATGCTCTGAAGTCTTGTCCTCTGGCTCTCCAATTCAGGAAACAAAATTTTAACTATCCATTTACTTAGAGACATTGGGCTCTGAAGAACTGATTCAAAATAATTTTCATTTGGGTATGCAGCTATTAGGTACAGTTAATATTTATGTACGACAATCATGGCTATCACTTTTTGGAATCAGCTGTGAAAAGTGATAACCCAAAAGATGTGGGAGAACCAAGAATGATGACTTGGAGCTGTTAGTGAATATTTTTCATTAAACTCTGGGGGCCTGATGACACATTATTTGTTCTGTGTGCCAAAACTGCCAAGGGGACAGAATTTTGATGTTGCTGGTCAGGATTCAGTGGGAGAAGCAGACTGTCGAGACATACGGGGGACCTGGATGTCACCCAGACTGTTCCATCAATTAGCTGTGTGACTTGAGAGAGGTCACCTAACTTCTCTGGCTATAGTTTCCTTATTTCTAAAATGCAGGAGTTGAACAAACCATCCATAAAGACGGCTTTAGCATAATAGTCTGGATTTTTACCCTTTTCTATTCCATGTACCCTCTTGTCATCACTTTGTCATTGCAATACTGTGCTCTCTCAAATTTAATAGGGTTTGTGGCATGTGACAGCATGATTTATGCAAACTACACCTTACAATAGTGACTTCTGAATGATACATAGAGAGGACTTCAGTCTTAATGATGACATATTCCTCCCTTACACCATAGTCAGTGAAGCAGGAAAGGAGAAAGAGCCAAGATAAGAATGCTTGATCCTAAAAGACAGTCCTTAAGAAGTCATACAAACTGTTTTTCAGAATAATCCAATAGTGACAAAGAAGGGTAAAGAATTGCCCAAAATCTCCTTTTATTCCACTGGTTAAGGGTGTGTTCTACAGGACATTGACACACTTGTTTTTCTAGGTTAGGACATTGACACACTTGTTTTTCTAGGTTAGGCATGTGTAGACATAATATGGGGTCTCAGTCCATGTCACTCTGGGGAGGAGGTGAGTGATACAATGCACCTCCACCTGCATGAGATAAGGTGTTGTCATGTTGCCTCAGATCCCATAAAGAGTACTATGACAGACTGGATGAGGTGGCTCACACCTGTAATGTCAGCACTTTAGGAGGCTGAAGCGGGTGGAACACTTGAGGCTAGAAGTTTGAAACCAGCCTGACCAACATGGCGAAACCCCATCTCTACTAAAAATACAAAAATCATTAGCTCGGCATGGTGGCACGTGCCGGTAATTGCAGCTACAATTACATGGGAGGCTGAGGCATGAGAATTGCTTGAACCTAGGAGGTGGAGGCTGCAGTGAGCTGAGATCGCGCCACTGCACTCCAGCCTGGGCAGCAGAGCAAGACTCTGTCTCAAAAACAAAACAAAACAAAAACAAAGAGTATTATGACAGCAACTAGACCAAAAGACAGGAAAAGGCTAGAGGATCTGAAACAGTACTGTACAGATAGCTGGTACATCTTTCTTTTTTTTTTTTTTTTTCTGGGATCTAGATGGGAAATATGTTCATTTTAATTTGTGTAGAGGGAAACTCCCCCAGTGTTATGAGGTGTAGTGAGGTTATTCACCCCATCCACCAGACTCATAAACTGAATACCAACAGAGAATCAGAGATTTCTAGATTGGATCTAAGATTCACTAGTGACTAGTTTTTTGATCATAGACAAATCATTGGCTCTATAAAAGTATCATGGAAAAATGGAGGCAAAAATCTTTGAATTTATGTACTTAGCTCGCACCACCCCGCCAAAAGCTACTATGTAGTGGCTATAAATTCTTCATCCTGTAAAATAATGGATGTGTGCCAGCATTCAGAATATATAAGGATTAAATTTCAAATCATGCAGACTGCTGAGGTGATCTGCATGATAAGCATTTTCCTGATTTGTTCAGAAGATAAGCCAATGGGGATGGACCTAAAATATTTCCTGATTCACAGGGCCCTTGTGAGTGATCATTCAGGGATCCAACCCCAAGGTCACAATAAACTGTCCTGAGGAAGATACAAGCCTTCCTCCAGGGAGTGGTCAGCATGACGCTGCTATGGGCAGACAGACTTCTTATTGTTCTTGCACTGAGGATCCCTATTTCTTGTCTCTTGCCTGCTTGTCCATTGCCCAGAGATGCTAGTCAGTCTTGGACCGATGTCCCCCAGTGGCAGGAACAGGCTTCAATACTGACCCAATGTTTACCTCCTCTCCATAATGAGGAATTAAATGTCATATTTGTTCATTGGTCCAAAGCCAGGGAAGTTTTTGACTTCCCTTACCTGCTTCTTTTGGCTAGAAGGAAGCAGGTGTTGAGATGAAAGCCAACAACTTTTTTTCTTATGTAAAACATGAAAAATTGAAATTAAGTACTAAATAATTGACATAAAACTTAACAAGTGTTGGTTGTTACCAGCAGATTTGATTTCCTTTCAAGATGATTTTTAGACACAGAGATCAACGACTTTTCTTTCATACATCTAATTCTAATAGCTTTTGTAACAACAGGAAACTTGTTTTGTGTATTTCATTTGCATATTTGTGAAATGATCATGTAAAAATATTCTTGGAAACGCTATCTACATTTGATGCCTCAATATAATTGTCATGTGTTCCTTTTAAATTCTTTTGTTTAATACTTATTGAGGGTCTTAAATGAGCATTTACTGGACTGTGCATCTGCAATTTATATTATTTTAAATGATTACTAGAAATTCTAAAATTTAGGCTGCCATAATATTGCACTCTTATTACATGCCATGAAAGGAACTATTTCCTGCAAAGTCGAATACAAATCTACATAATTACTTTCAGATTTAATGTGAAAAAAATGTACTTATTGAAATAATAACTTAGAGGTACTATTTTGTAAGATTAAATTTTGTTTATTTACCCTCTTAAAACCCTGATTTTCACAACTGTGAAATAACTGGCTGGGTGCAGTGGCTCATGCCTGTAATCCCAGCACTTTGGGAGGCTGAGGCGGGTGGATCATGAGGTCAAGAGATCAAGACCATCTGGTCAACATGGTGAAACCTCATCTCTACTAAAAATACAAATGTCAGCTGGGTGTGGTGGCATGCACCTGTAATCCCAGCTACTTGAGAGGCTGAGGCAGGAGAATCTGGGAGGCGGAGTTTGCAATGAGCTAAGATGGCACGACTGCACTGCAGCCTAGCAGCCTGGCAACAGAGACTCCATCTAAAAAAACAAAACAGAACAAAACAAAACAACACAACAACAACAACAACAAAACTTGTCTAAAATACCACAGCTAAAATTAGTGGAGCAGGGGCTTGAATCCCACTTTTTCTGAACTCAGAATCTAGACTGTCAACCAATATCGATATAGCGTTTTTCAAAAGAACTAGGAAAGCAAGAGCAAGCCAAACTGAAAATTAGTAGAAGAAAAGAAATTGTAAAGATCAGAGCAGAAATAAGTGACGTTTAAATGAAGAAAACAATACAGAAAATCAACTTTGAAAAAGTTGGTTTTTTGAAAAATAAACAAAATGAAGAACTTTTACACAGACTAAGAAAAAAATAGGGAAGACCCAAATAAATAAAATCAGAGATGAAAAAGGAGACATTACAGCCAATACTGCAGAAATTCAAATGATCATTAGAGGCTACTATGAGCAACTATATGCCCATGAATTGGGAAACTTAGGAAAAAATGTGTAAATTCCTGGAAACATGCAACCCAGCAATATTGAACCATAAAGAAATCCAAAACCTGTACAGAACAATAACATGTTGATATAGTATGGATTTGTGTTCCTGTCCAAATCTCATGTCCAAATTGTAATCCTCAGTGTCGCATTAGGGACCTAGTGGGAGATGATTGGGTCATGGGGGTAGACTTCCCCCTTCCTGTTCTCATGATACTGAGTAGTTCCTCATGAGATCTGGTTGTGTATAAATGTGTGTAGCACTTCCCCCTTCTCACCCTCTTCCTCCTCCTTCAATCATGTAGGACATGCCTGCTTCCCCCTTCACCTTCTGCCATGATTGTAAGTTTCCTTAGACCTCCCCAGCCATGCTTCCTTTACAGCCTGTGGAACTGTGAGCCAATTAAACACCTTTTCTTTATAAATTACCCAGTCTCAGGTAGTTCCTTATAGAAATGTGAGAATGGACTAAAATATGTGTAATGAGATTAAAGCTGTAATAAAAAGTATCCCAGAAAGAAAAGCCCAGAACTCAATGACTTCACTGCTGACTTACTGAACATTTAAAGAATGACTAATATCATTCCTACTCAAACTATTCCAAAAAAATAGAGAAGAAGGAAATACTTAACTCATTCTATGAGGTCAATATTACCTTGATACCAAAATCGACAGACATATTAAAAAAGGAAAACTATAGGTCAGTATTCCTGACAAACATTGATGCAAAAATCATCAACAAAATACTCACAAATCAAATTTAACAATACATTAAAATAATCATTCATCATGACCAAGTGAGATTTATCCCAGGAATGAAAGGATGATTCAACATAGGCAAATTCATCAATGCACTACATCATATCAACAGAATGAAGGACAAAAACCATATGATCCTTTCAACTGATGCTGAAAAAGCATTTGATAACATTCAATATACTTTCAAGATACAAACCTTCAAAAAATTAGATACAGAAGGAACATACCATAACACAATAAAAGCCAACTGTATTAGTCCATTTTCACACTGCTGTAAAGATACTACCTGAGACTGGGTAATTTATAAATAAAAGAAGTTTAATTGAGTCACAGTTCTGCATGGCTGGGGAGGTCTCATGGAACTTACGATCATGACAGAAGGCTGACATGGGGATTACAATTCAAGATGAGATTTGGGTGGGGAAACAGAGCCAAACCATATCAGCCATATATGGCAGACCCACAGCTAGTATCATTCTGAATAGGGAAAAACTGAAAACCTTTCCTCTAAGTTCTGGAACACAAGGATGCCACTTTCACCACTGTTATTCAACACCATACTGGAAGTTCTAGCTAGAGCTGTCAGACAAGAGAGAGAAATGAATGGCATCCAAATTGGAAAGAAAGAAGTCAAATTATCCCTGTTTGCAGATGATATGATCTTATGTTTGCAGAAACCTAAAGATTCCACCAAAAGAACTATTGGAACTGATACATTCAGTAAATTTGCGGGATACAAAATCAACATACAGAAATCAGTACCATTTCTATATGCCAACAGTGAACAATCAGAAAAAAAATTTTAAAAGTAATCCCATTTACAATAGCCACAAAAAAAATAAAATAAAATACCTAGAACTTAAGCAAAGACATGAGGGATCTCTATAATGAAAACTGTAAAACATTAATGCAAGAAATTTAAGAAGATGAAGAAATGGAAAGATGCTTATAGATTGGGAGAATAAATATTGTTAAAATGTCCATACCAACAAAAGCAATTTACAGAGTCAGTGCAATCCCTACCAATGACATTCTTCACAGATATAGAAAAACAATCCTAAAATTTTTATGAAACCATAAAGGACTCAGAATTGCCTAAGCTATCTTGAGCAAAAATAACAAAACTGGAAGATCAGATTACCTGACTTCAAATTGTACTACAGAGCTATAGTAACCAAAACTACGTGGTAGTGGCATAACAACAGACACACAGACCTATGGAACAGAATAGACAACCCAGAAACAAATCTAAACACCTACAGTGAACTCATTTTTGACAAAGGTGCCAGCAACATACGCTGGAGAAAAAACAGTATCTTCAATAAATGACACTGAGAAAACTGGATATCAATATGCAGAAGAATGAAATTAGACTCCTATCTCTTGCCATATAAAAAATCAATTCAAAATTGATTAAAGTCTTAAATTTATAACCTCAAGCTATGAAACTGTTAAAAGAAAACATTAGGGAAATTCTCCAGGACATTGGGCAGGGCAAAGATTTCTTGAGTAATACACCACAAGCACAGGCAACCAAAGCCAAAATGGACAAATGGAATCACATCAAGTTAAAAAGCATCTGCATAGCAAACAAAATAGTCGACAAAGTGAAGTAACAACACACCGAATGGGAGAAAGTATTTGCAAACTGTCCATCTGACCAGGGATTAATAACTAGAATATGTAAGGAGTTCAAACAAAGCTATAGGAAAAGATCTAATAATACAATTATAAAAATTGGCCAAAGATCTGGATAAACATTTCTCAACAGAAGACAAACAACAAACAGATATATAAAAAGATACTCAGTATCATTGATTATCAATGAAGTACAAATCAAAACTCAAATGGGATTTCATTTTACCCCAGTTAAAATGGCTTTTATCCAAAAGACAGGCAGTAAAAATGCTGGCAAGGATATGGAGAAAAGGGAACCCTCATACACTGCTGGTGGAAATGTAAAGTAGTACAACCACTATGGAAAACTCAACTAAAAACAGAGCTACCATATCATCCAGCAATCTCATTGCTATATACAAAAAAGGAAGGAAATAAGTATATGGAAGAGATATCTGTACTCTCAGCACTATTCACAATAGTCAAGATTGGAAAGCAACCTATCCACAGAAGAGTGGATAAAGAAAATATGGTACATATGCACAATGTAGCACCATTCAGACATAAAAAAGAACGAGGTCCAGTCATTTGCAACAACATGGGTGGAACTGGAGGTTATTATGTTAAATAAGCCAGGCACAGAAAAACAAACTTAAAATGTTCTCACTCATTTGTGGGAGATAAAAATTAAAACAATTGAACTCATGGAGATAGTAGAAGGATGGTTACCAGAGACTGCTAAGGGTAGTGAGAGAGTGTCAGGATGTGGGGACAATTAATGGGTACACAAGTTAGATAGATTGAATAAGACCTAGTATTTGATAGCACAACAGGACGATACAGTCAACAGTAATTTATTGTACATTTAAAAATAAGGGAGTATAATTGGATTGTTTGTAACACAAAGGATAAATGCTTGAGCTGATGGATACCCCATTTACTTTATTATGCGTTGTATGACTGTATCAAAATATCTCATGTACCCAATAAGATATACGTCTACCATGTAGCCACAAAAATTAAAAATTAAAAAATGTTCTTAAATTATATATAATATATAATGTTATATATTTCATATTTTTATGAATTAGAATTCAGAATATGAAAAGAATGAGAGCATTAATGTATATTCAATTTTGGGAATTAATCATTTCATTTGTTTACTACTCCCCAGCAGGGACACTTTCAGAACAAAACGTAGAAGAGAAAAACTAGATTGGGTGCATTTCTTATACTGAATTCTTACGCTACTAAGTTGTTTTGACACATGCTGTTGTAATGGTTATTGTAATCTAATCTTTTGCTCCTGTCTTGGAGCAGTAAATGCGAATTTTCAGAGCAACCATACAATTACCAATGACTAGTGAGCTATGTGAAAACTCACAAACTCCCTGAATCGCATTAGGATGATGCAATGTACTATATATGATATTGAAGAATCTGATGATTCTTCTGATTAATTCCATTATTTAATTACATACAGTAGTCTCTCAGTTGGAGGCACTGAAAGCAGACAATTTGGGGGGTGAGGAGCAGCCCAAAATTACATATTCTTAGAGTTTATCCATTCAATAGTTTTCAGATACATAGTTATGATTATGAGGCCTTCAGTTTATATTTTCTTCATTATAGAAAGCATTACTTGAACCCTAAATTTTACCTACTTTTTAATCCCTTCTGAAGTAAACTAGGTACACAATGTCTGTACAGTTAAAACTAATTCTTTTTATGGAATGCACAGTCCATCAAACTGTTTCATCTGTCTTAAAAGACCTCTTTTCTTCCTCCATCCCTCTGACATATCCAAATGTCAAAGACCTATTCTTCGCTCATTTAATAAACATTTATTGAGTGATTGCAGTACTTTTAGACATTCTGTTAGATATTGGGAAAAGAAAGTCAAAGAAATATAGCATCTATCTTCAAGGAGCTTATTATCTAGGAATGGCACTTGTTCTGGAGTCCATGGGGATTCCTTGGGAAATCCTTGTATAGGTATCTGCGTGCGCCTGAAATTGTGAACGCGTTTTTCCAGAAAGTGTGTCTAAAGTGTTTATTGGAATCTCCATAATTTAAGTATAAACGGCTCCCCCAAAAGGTTAAAAGCTATTAGTTTAAGGAAAAAGAAATGCATGTAAATGAAGAATAATTTTGATAAAAGTGTGCATGTGTTCTATGGTAGCAGAGAAAGGTCATATAAATGAAACTGTGGACCATTGAGGAGTAGATTATAATTGAACTGACTTTTGAAGACTGGATTACTATATGAGAGGACAGAAAATGTCCTAGGCAAAATATTGTTGGTAGGCATAAAGGCATTACACAGTACAACACTTTTTAATCCCTGAGAGTAATATGGTAAAATTGAGGGGAGGAGAGGTGATGAAGAGGCAGGAGGCTGATTAGAAAAACCTTGAGTATTGAGGCTAGGGAGATAGGTAGGAGTCTTATGTGCAAAGCTACCTAGGAGTGTGAAACCCCTGTTATTTCACATAATGTTCAGCATAAATACTGAGTCAAGAAAGTTTGGTTTGAGATTAAGAAGCCTTACTTTGCAGCTAGAAGACAGGTGACAGGTTGGATGGAAAAAAAAAAAAAAAAAAGGAAAAGAAAAGGCAATGAGGACTGACTTAAAGCTATTACCAAGGTAATAAGGGAACCAAGGGATACACTGATAAAGCACAGAATCCATAGGATTTGCTGGCTTTCTGTTAGAGGAATGAGTGAGATGAGATTAGGGTGTCCCTCAGTCTTTTATCCCCACTCCCTCAGTGGATTGTGGTGCCGCTCATGGGATAGAGATTTCAGGAAGAGAAGCACATTTGAGAGAAATGGAATATGGTTTGAAACACATTGAGTTTAGGTATCAACAGGGTAATCAAGTAGAGTTTGATGTACAGGTTTCAAATGCAGACAGTAGGTAGAACAAGGAATGTAGATTTGGAGACATCAGCATATGTTGGAAGTATGAAGAATATTGGTATCAAAGGGAGTACATGGTAGATAAAAGAAACTTGTAGAAACACTGGTAGGAAGCATTATTATGGATAAGAAGAGGGGGGAAATGGAGAGAAGAGAGAGGGAGAGACAGAGACAGAAAGACAGACAGAGGAAAAGAGGGGAAGAGGAAGAAGGAGAGACAAAGGCAGGGGAGAGGGAGAGAAGGAAAATGAGAAACTGAGAGAAGGACAGTGTAACTAAAGGAACTAAAGGTGTCCAATGTTTCAGGATGATAAAGTAAGATTAAGGCAGTTAAGCATTCCACTGAATTGCTATCCTCACTGATGTGTACCCATATTTCCCCTGTTGGTTTGTAGGTGAGTAGGAAGCACCTACAAGGACCCATTCCAGATTTTTCTCCCTGGAATTGATCTCTCTCAGCCCCAATATTCTCATGGCATGCTATTTAAAACTTCATATTCCCCTCTACTTTTTTTTAGTATATAATGTGTATTTTATTTCCTTCACTAGATTGCAAATTAGAAGATGGCAGAAACCAGAAGTTATTTACCATTGTATCTAAGACCAGATCTATATGGTTGTAGGCATAAAATAGATTCCTAATATTTGCAGTATTAAATTACATTATAGTTTTTTGTGAATATATCCCATCTCCTATGCTAAATAGTTTTCAGTCTTTGTTTGTATAGTGATGTTTTTGGTACTTTGCTTCCATAAAACAATTTTCCCATGACTCAGCATTTATTACAATTATATAGCTGGGGTTTTTGGTAGCACTCAACTAGTGATTCCAAATTCTTATTTTGTATCATGGCACACTAGCTCAGGTAGTGTCATTAGATTTTCAAGAAGATCTTAACATAAAATGTACTATAAATTTATAAAAATAGCATATACTTCCATATCTCTTTTGAGAAGAGAGAGGCACAGATGTTTTAAAACCTAAAAAAAATGCACTGCAGAATTTCACAGCACCAAACCATTTGTGTATCAAAGTTTTAGATGTTCTAGTCTGCTGGAATATAGGACATATTTGTCATTTACATGCAGATCTGGAAGTCCTGATCTTAGTTGGAGGGCTTTAGCTTTCCCCTGAATCCTCTACAAAATAAGAATCAGGGTGATTCTTGCCTACATTTAAAAATGAATTCATTGTATATCAGCAGCTCTTTTAATGTTAATGGGGAATTTGGAGTCTCTGCAAGTTTTAACTATAGTAAAACAAGCAAACAAACACCACTCCAAGACAGCAGAACTTATATATATATATATTTTTTTCCATTTAGAGAATTTCTGCAAGACCAGTTTTGAAATGTTGTTTCATCTACACTGAGCTTATAATTCCTGTAGCACATTTAATATAAGAACATATTTTGACAATGTTCAGTTGTTAGTTCTTCAGTCATTAAAGTTGTACATGTGACCCAGGAGGAGAGTGTACTTTAGATGAAACAGAATGAGTTGTTGATGTGGTCTGGCTCTGTGTCCTCACCCAAATCTCATCTTGAATTGTAATCTGAATTGTAATCCCCATGTGTTGGGAAAGGGACCTCAAGGGAGGTGATTAGATCATGGGGATGGTCCCCCCATGCTGTTCTCATGATAGTGAGTTCTCACAAGATCTGATGGTTTTATAAGGTGCTTCCCCCTTCTCTCAGCACTCATTATCTTTCCTGCCGCCTTGTGAAGAGATGCCTTCAGCCCTGATTTTAAGTTTCCTGAAACCTCCCCAGCCATGTGAAGCTGTGAGTCAGGTAAACCTCTTTTCTTTATAAATTATCCAGTCTCAGATATTTCTTCATAGCAGAATGGGAAGAAACTAATACAGTTGTGAAATCTGAATTTAAATTGTAACTCCAGCCCTGATGTGCCTTGTGAGCCACAACTCATTCAACAGAAAAGACCCAGGCCTGTTCAGCGGTAAAGCATCAGAATTCCAGACTTTGGATCTAACTCAACACTCTGTCTGCCCTGGGGCAAGCTTCTTAACTTCTTTAAACTTTAGTTTTCTGTAACATGTGAAAAATTATAACAGATAAGATTGTTATAAAGATTAAATGGGATAGCTATGTAAAGCAATTTATACAATACCTAGCTCATAATATCCCAATAAGTTATACACTAAGCATATCAAAAATTCATTTTTTGCTTTTGTAAGATGAAAATGGTAATAGTCACTGCCTCATGGAGTAGCTGTGAGGATTACATGAGGATCAATGTGGAAGGTACCTTCTTTTGTTATTTTTATTTTTTATTATACTTTAAGTTCTAGGGTACATGTGCACAACGTGCAGGTTTGTTACATGTGTATACATGTGCCATGTTGGTGTACTGCATCCATTATTAACTCATCATTTACATTAGGTATATCTCCTAATGCTATCCCTCCCCTCTCCCCCCTCCCCAAAATAGGCCCCAGTGTGTGATGTTCTCCTTCCTGTGTCCAAGTGATCTCACTGTTCAATTCCCACCTATGAGTGAGAACATGCGGTGTTTGGTTTTCTGTTCTTGCTGTAGTTTGCCCAGAATGATGGCTTCCAGCTGCATCCATGTCCCTAAAAAGGACAGAAACTCATCCTTTTTTATGGCTGCATATATTCCATGGTGTATATGTGCTACATTTTCTTAATCCAGTCTGTAACTGATGGACATTTGGGTTGATTCCAAGTCTCTGCTATTGTGAATAGTGCTGCAATAAACATATGTGTGCATGTGTCTTTATAGCAGCATGCTTTATAATCCTTTGGGTATATCCCCAGTAATGGGATGGCTGGGTCAAATGGTATTTCTAGTTCTAGATCCTTGAAGAATGGCCACACTGTCTTCCACAATGGTTTACAGTCCCACCAACAGTGTAAAAGTGTTCCTATTTCTCCACGTCCTCTCCAGCACCTGTTGTTTCCTGATTTTTTAATGATTGCCATTCTAACTGGTGTGAGATGGTATCTCATTGTGGTTTTGATTTGCATTTCTCTGATGGCAAGTGATGATGAGCATTTCTTCATGTGTCTGTTGGCTGTATGAATGTCTTTTTTTGAGAATTATCTGTTCATATCCTTTGCCCACTTTTTGATGGAGTTGTTTGCTTTTTTCTTGTAAATTTGAGTTCTTGGTAGGTTCTGGATATTAGCCCTTTGTCAGATGAGTAGATTGTAAAAATTTTCTCCCATGCTGTAGGTTGTCGGTTCACTCTGATGGTAGTTTCTTTTGCTGTGCAGAAGCTCTTTAGTTTAATGAGATCCCATTTGTCAATTTTGGCTTTTGTTGCCGTTGCTTTTGGTGTTTTAGACATGAAGTCCTTGCCCATGCCTATGTCCTGAATGGTATTGCCTAGGTTTTCTTCTAGGGTTTTTGTGGTTTTAGGTCTAACATTTAAGTTTCTAATCCATCTTGAATTAATCTTCGTATAAGGAGTAAGGAAAGGATCCAGTTTCAGCTTTCTACATATGGCTAGCCAGTTTTCCCAGCACCTTTTATTAAATAGGGAATCATTTTCCCATTTCTTGTTTTTGTCAGGTTTGTCAAAGATCAGATGGCTATAGATGTGTGGTATTATTTCTTGGGGCTTTGTTCTGTTCTGTTGGTCTATATCTCTGTTTTGGTACCAGTACCATGCTGTTTTGGTTACTGTAGCCTTGTAGCATAGTTTGAAGTCAGGTAGCATTAATGCCTCCAGCTTTGTTCTTTTGGCTTAGGATTGACTTGGCAATGCAGGCTTTTTGGTTCCATATGAACCTTAAAGCAGTTTTTTTCCAATTCTGTGAAGAAAGTCATTGGTAGCTTAATGGGGATGGCATTGAATCTATAAATTACCTTGGGCAGTATGGCCATTTTCACAATATTGATTCTACCTATCCATGAGCATGGTATGTTCTTACATTTGTTTCTGTCCTCTTTTATTTCACTGATCAGTGGTTTGTAGTTCTCCTTGAAGAGGTCCTTTACATCCTTTGTAAGTTGGGTTCCTAGGTATTTTATTCTCTTTGAAGCAATTGTGAATGGGAGTTCATTCCTGATTTGGCTCTCTGCTTGTCTGTTACTGGTGTATAAGAATGCTTGTGATTTTTGCACATTAATTTTGTATCCTGAGACTTTGCTGAAGTTGCTTATCAGCTTAAGGAGATTTTGGGCTGAGACAATGGGGTTTTCTAAATATACAATCATGTCATCTGCAAACAGGGACAATATGACTTCTTCTTTTCCTAACTGAATACCCTTGATTTCTTTCTCTTGCCTGATTGCCCTAGCCAGAACTTCCAACACTATGTTGAATAGGAGTGGTGAGAGAGGGCATCCCTGTCTTGTGCACGTTTTCAAAGGGAATGCTTCCAGTTTTTGCCTATTCAGTATGATATTGGCTGTGGGTTTGTCATAAATACCTCTTATTATTTTGAGATACATTCCATCAATACCGATTTATTGAGAGTTTTTAGCATGAAGGGCTGTTGAATTTTGTCAAAGGCCTTTTCTGCATCTTTTGAGATAATCATGTGGTTTTTGTCTTTGTTTCTGTTTATATACTGGACTACGTTTATTGATTTGCATATGTTGAACCAGCCTTGCATCCCAGGAATGAAGCCCATTTGATCATGGTGGATAAGCTTTTTGATGTGCTGCTGGATTCGGTTTGCCAGTATTTTATAGAGGATTTTTGCATCGATGTTCATCAGGGATATTGGTCTAAAATTCTCTTTTTTTGTTGTGTCTCTGCCAGACTTTGGTATCAGGATGATGGTGGCCTCATAAAATGAGTTAGGGAGGATTCCCTCTTTTCCTATTGATTGAAATAGTTTCAGAAGGAATGGTATCAGCTCTTCCTTGTACCTCTGGTAGAATTCGGCTGTGAATCCGTCTGGTCCTGGACTTTTTTTGGTTGGTAGGCTGTTAATTATTGCCTCAATTTCAGAGCCTGCTATTGGTCTATTCAGGGATTCAATTTCTTCCTGGTTTAGACTTGGGAGAGTGTAAGTGTTCGGGAAATTATCCATTTCTTGTAGATTTTCTAGTTGATTTGCATAGAGTTGTTTATAATATTCTCTGATGGTAGTTTGCATTTCTGTGGGGTTGGAGAAATTTTATTTGCATTTTTATTGCATCTATTTGATTTTTATTGTATCATTTTTTATTGCATCTATTTGATTTTTCTCTCTTTTCTTCTTTATTAGTCTTGCTGGCAGTCTATCAATTTGTTGACCTTTTCAAAAAACCAGCTCCTGGATTCACTGATTTATTGGAGGGTTTTTTGTGTCTCTATCTCCTTCAGTTCTACTCTGATCTTTGTTATTTCTTGCCTTCTGCTAGCTTTTGAATGTGTTTGCTCTTGCTTCTCTAGTTCTTTTAATTGTGATGTTAGGGTGTCAATTTTAGATCTTTCCTGCTTTCTCTTGTGGGCTTTTAGTGCTATAAATTTCCCTCTACACACTGCTTTAAATGTGTCCCAGAGATTCTGGTATGTTGTATCTTTGTTTTCATTGGTTTCAAAGAACAACTTTATTTCTGCCTTCATTTCGTTATGTACCCAGTAGTCATTCAGGTGCAGGTTGTTCAGTTTCCATGGGGTTGAGCGGTTTTGATTGAGTTTCTTAGTCCTGAGTTCTAGTTTGATTGCACTGTGGTCTGAGAAACAGTTTGTTATAATTTCTGTTCTCTTACATTTGCTGAGGAGTGCTTTACTTCCAACTACGTGGTCAATTTTGGAATAAGTGTGATGTGGTGCTGAGAAGAATGTATATTCTGCTGCTTTGGGGTGGAGAGTTCTGTTGATGTCTATTAGGTCCACTTGGTGCAGAGATGAGTTCAATTCCTGGATATCCTTGTTAATTTCTGTCTCATTGGTCTGTCTAATGTTGACAGTGGGGTGTTGAAGTCTCCTGTTGTTATTGTATGGGAGTCTAAGTCTCTTTGTAAGTCTCTAAGGATTTGCTTTATGAATCTGGGTGCTCCTGTTTTGGGTGCATATATATTTAGGATAGTTAGCTCTTCCTGATGAATTGATCCCTTTACCATTATGTAATGGCCTTCTTTGTCTCTTTTGATCTTTGATGGTTTAAAGTTTGTTTTATCAGAGACTAGGATTACAACCCCTGCTTTTTTGTTTGTTTGTTTTCCATTTGCTTGGTAGATCTTCCTCCATCCCTTTATTTTGAGCCTATGTATGTCTCTGCATGTGAGATAGGTCTCCTGAATACAGCAAACTGATGGGTCTTGACTCTTGATCCAAATTGCCAGTCTGTGTCTTTTAATTGGGCCATTTAGTCCATTTACATTTAAGGTTAATATTGTTATGTATGAACTTGATCCTGTCATTATGATATTAGCTGGTTATTTGGCTCATTTGTTGATGCAGTTCCTTCCTAGCATTGATGGACTTTACATTTTGGCATGTTTTTGCAATGGATGGTACCTGTTGTTCCTTTCCATGTTTAGTGCTTCCTTCAGGATCTCTTGTAGGGCAGGCCTGGTGGTGACAAAATCTCTAAGCATTTGCTTGTCTGTAAAGGATTTTATTTCTCCTTCACTTATGAAAGGTAGTTTGGCTGGATATGAAATTCTGGGTTGAAAATTCTTTTCTTTAAGAATGTTGAATATTGGCTCCCCCTCTCCTCTGGCTTGTAGAGTTTTTGCCAAGAGATCTGCTCTTAGTCTGATGGGCTTTTCTTTGTGGGTAACCTGACCTTTCTCTCTGGCTGACCTTAACATTTTTTCCTTCATTTTAACTTTGATAAATCTGACAATTATGTGTCTTGGAGTTGCTCTTTTGAGGAGTATCTTTGTGGCATTCTCTTTATTTCCTGAATTCGAATGTTGGCCTGCCTTACTAGGTTGGGGCAGTCCTCCTGGATGATATCCTGCAAAGTGTTTTCCAACTTGATTCCATTTTCCCTGTCACTTTCGGGCACATCAGTCAGACATAGATTTGGTCTTTTCACATAATCCCATATTTCTTGGAGGCTTTGTTCATTTCTTTTTACTCTTTTTTCTCTACACTCCTCGCTTCATTTCATTCATTTGATCTTCAATCACTGATAATCTTTCTTCCAGTTGATCGAGTCAGTTATTGAAGCTTGTGCATTTGTCACGTTGTTCTCATGTCATGGTTTTCATCTCTATCAGTTCTTTTAAGGTCTTCTTTGTATTGATTATTCTAGCTATCCATTCATCCACTCTTTTTTCAAGGTTTTTAGTTTCTTTGTGCTGGTTACGTATTTGCTTCTTTAGCTCTGAGAAGTTTGATCGACTAAAGCCTTCTTCTCTCAACTTGTCGAAGTCATTGTCTGTCCAGCTTTGTTCTGTTGCTGGCAATGAGCTGCGTCCCTTTGGAGGGGGAGATGCGCTCTGATTTTTTGAATTTCCGGCTTCTCTGCATTGCTTTTTCCCCATCTTTGTGGTTTTATCTGCCTTTGGTCTTTATTGATGGTGACATACTGATGGGGTTTTCATGTGGGTTTCCTTTCTGTTTGTTAGTTTCCCTTCTAACAGTCAGGACCCTCAGCTGCAGGTCTCTTGGAGTTTGCTTGAGGTGCACTCCAGACCCTGTTTGCCTGGGTATCAGCAGCGGAGGCTGCAGAAGATAGAATATTGCTGAACAGTGAGTGTTCCTGTCTGATTCTTACTCTGGAAGCTTTGTCTCAGGGGTGTACCCAGCTGTGTGAGGTGTGATGTGTCGGTCTGCACCTAGTGGGGGATGTCTCCCAGTTAGGCTACTCAGGGGCCAGGGACCCACTTGAGCAGGCAGTCTGTCTGTTCTCAGATCTCAACCTCTGTGCTGGGAGAACCACTGCCCTCTTCAAAGCTGTCAGACAAGGATTTTTACATCTGCAGATGTTTCTGCTGCTTTTTGTTTAGCTATGCCCTGTCCCCAGAGATGGAGTCTACAGAGGCAGGCAGGCCTCCTTGAGCTGTGGTGGGCTCCACCCAATTCGAGCTTCCTGGTGGCTTTGTTTACCTACTTAAGCCTCAGCAATGGTGGGCGTCCCTCCCCCAGCCTCGCTGCCACCTTGCAGTTAGATCTCAGACTGCTGTGCTAGCAATGAGGGAGGCTCCGTGGGCATGGAACCCTCTGGGCCAGGTGTGGGATATAATCTCCTGGTGTGCTGTTTGCTAAGACCCTTGGTAAAGCACAATATTAGGGTGGGGGTTACCTGATTTTCCAGGTGTTGTGTGTCTCAATTTCCCTTGGCTAGGAAAAGGAATTCCCTTCCCCCTTGCACTTCCCAGTTGAGGCGATGCCTCGCCCTGCTTCAGCTCTGGCTGGTCGGGCTGTACCCACAGACCAGCATTGACTGTTCGACATGCCCCAGTGAGATGAACCCAGTACCTCAGCTGAAAATGCAGAAATCACCCGTCTTCTGTGTTGTTCACACTGGGAGCTGGAGGCTGGAGCTCTTCCTATTTGGCCATCTCGGGCATCCCCCATGGTAGCTACCTTCTAGTTTCCCAGACACATAGTAAGTTTCCTACTTCCTCCCTATAATAAGCATTCATTCATCCTACTGTTATTTATTAAGAGCCTAATATGTGCTTGTTCCTATTAGGTAATTACGTATATCAGGATCTTTTTAAATATACTTTAAGTTCTAGGATACATGTGCAGAACCTGCAGGTTTGTTAAATAGGTATGCATGTGTCATGATGGTTTGCTGCACCTATCAACCCATCATCAACATTAGGTATTTATCCTAATGTTATCCCTCCACTAGTCCCCCACCCCATGACAGGCCATGGTGTGTGATGTTCCCCTTCCTGTGTCCATGTGTTCTCATTGTTCAGCTCCCACTTATAAGTGAGAACATGTGGTGTTTGGTTTGCTGTTCCTGTGTTACTTTGTTGGGAATGATGGTTGCTAGCTTCATCCATGTTCCTGCAAAGGGACTCATCCTTTTTTTGGCTGCATAGTATTCCATGGTGTATATGTGTCACATTTTCCTTATTCAGTCTACCATTGATGGGCATTTGGGTTGGTTCCAAGTCTTTGCTATTGTGAATAGTGCTGCAGTAAACATATGTGTGCCTGTGTCTTTATAGTAGAATGATTTATAATCCCTTGGGTATATGCCCAGTAACAGGATTGCTGGGTCAAATGGTATTTCTGGTTCTAGATCCTTGAAGAATCACCACCCTGTCTTCCAGAATGGTTGAATTAATTTACGCTTAGTCTCCTATTTCTCCACATCCTTTCCAGCATTTGTTGTTTCCTGACTGTAATGATCGTCATTCTAACTGGTGTGAGATGGTATCTCATTTTGGTTTTGATCTGCATTTCTCTAATGACCAGTGATGATGAGCTTTTTTTTCATGTGTTTGTTGGCCGCATAAATGTCTTCTTTTGAGAAGTGTCTGTTCATATCCTTTGCCCAATTTTAATGGGGTTGTTTTTTCTTTCTTATAAATTTAAGTTCCTTGTAGATTCTGGATATTAGCCCTTTGTCAGATAGATAGATTGCAAAAATGTTCTCCCATTTTGTAAGTTACTTATTCACTCTGATGACAGTTTATTTTGCTGTGCAGAAGCTCTTTAGTTTAATTAGATCCCATTTGTCAATTTTGTCTTTTGTTGTCATTGCTTTTGGTGTTTTAGTCATGAAGACTTTGTCCATGCCTATGTCCTGAATGGTATTGCCGAGGTTTTCCTCTAGGGTTTTTCTGGTTTTAGGTCTTACGTTTAAGTCTTTAATTCATCTTGGGTTACTTTTTGTATAAAATGTAAAGAAGGGGTCCAGTTTTAATTTTCTATATATGGCTAGCCAGTTTTCACACTATTTATTAAATAGGTAATCCTATCCCCATTGCTTGTGTCAGGTTTGTCAAAGAGCAGATGGTTGTAGATGTGTGGCATTATTTCTGAGGCCTCTGTTCTGTTCTGTTGGTCTATATATCTGTTTTGGTACCAATAGCATGCTGTTTTGGTTACTGTAGCCTTGTAGTATAGTTTGAAATCAGGTAGCGTGGTGCCTCCAGCTTTGTTCTTTTGGCTTAGGATTGTCTTGGCAATATGGGCTCTTTTCTGTTTCCATATGAAATTTAAAGTAGTTTTTCTCCTAATTCTGTGACGCTCTGAGGAGGCTGTTATTACCCACCTTTTGAAACTTACTTCTGTCAATTCGTCAAACTGATTCTCCATCTAGTTTTGTTCCCTTGCTGGTGAGGAGTTGTGATCGTTTGGAGAAGAGGCATTCTGGTTTTTGGAATTTTCAGCCTTTTTGCTCTGGTTTCTCCCCATCTTTGTGGATTTATCTATCTTTTGTATTTGAAGGCGGTGACCTTCAGAAGGGGTCTCTGAGTGGACGTCCTTTTTGTTGATTTTAATACTATTCATTTCTGTTTACTAGTTTTACTTCTAACAGGCCTCTCCGCTGCAGGTTTGCTGGAATTTGCTGGAGGTCCACTCCAGACCCTATTTGCCTGGGTATCACCAGCAGAGGCTGCAGAACAGCACAGATTGCTGCTTGTTCCTTCCTGTGGAAGCTTCATCCCAGAGAGTCATCTGTGAGTTGCCAGCTGGAACTCTCCGGTATGAGGTGTCTCTCAACCCCTCTGGGATGTGTCTTCCAATCAGGAGGCATGGGGATCAGGGACCCACTTGAGGAGGCAGTCTGTCCCTTAGCAGAGCTTGAGCACTGTGCTGGGAGATCCACTGCTTTCTTCAGAGCCAGCAAGCAGGAATGTTTATGTCTGCTAAAGTTGTGCCCACAACCGTCCCTTCCCCCAGGTGTTCTGTCCCATGGAGATGGGGGTTTTATCTATAAGCCCCTGACTGGGGCTGCTGCCTTTCTTTCAGAGATGTCCTGCCCAGAGAGGAGGAATCTAGAGAGGCAGTCTGGCAACATAGGCTTTGCCGAGCTGCGGTGGTCTCTGGCCAGTTCATACTTCCTGGTGGCTTTGTTTACACCGTGAGGGGAAAACCACCTACTCAAGCCTCAGTAATAGTGGATGCCCCTCCCCCCACCAAGCTCAAACGTCCCAGGTCAACTTCAGACTGCTGTGCTGGCAGTGAGAATTTCAGACCAATGGATCTTAGCTCGCTGGGCTCCGTCGTGGTGGGATCTGCTGGGCTAGACCACTTGACTCCCTGGCTTCAGCCCCCTTTCCAGGGGGAGTCAACGTTTCTGTCTTGCTGGCATTCCAGGTGCCACTGGGATATGAAAAACTCCTGCAGCTAGCTTGGTGTCTGTCCAAACAGCCGCACATTTTTGTGCTTGAAACCCAGGGCCCTAGTGGTGTAGGCATCTGAGGGAATCTCCTGGTCTTTGGGTTGCGAAGACTATCGGAAAAGTGCAGTATCTGGGCTGGAATGCACCATTCCTCATGGCACAGTCCCTCATGGCTTCCCTTGGCCAGGGGAGGGAGTTCCCTGACCACCCTGCTTCGGTTTGACCTCTGTGGGCTGTACCCACTGTCTAACCAGACCCAGTGAGATGAGCCGGGTGCCTCAGTTGGAAATGCAGAAATCACCTGCTTTCTGCATTTATCTCTCTGGGAGCTGCAGACTGGAGCTGTTCCTATTTGGCCATCTTGCCAGCCCCCCAGTATATATCAGGATCTTTTTTTTTTTTTTTTTTTTTTTTTGAGACGGAGTCTCACTCTGTCGCCCAGGCTGGAGTGCAGTGGCCAGATCTCAGCTCACTGCAAGCTCCGCCTGCCGGGTTCACGGCATTCTCCTGCCTCAGCCTCCCCAGTAGCTGGGACTACAGGCGCCCGCCACCTCGCCCGGCTATATTTTTGTATTTTTTAGTAGAGACGGGGTTTCACAGTGTTAGCCAGGGTGGTCTTGATCTCCTGACCTCGTGATCCGCCCGTCTCAGCCTCCCAAAGTGCTGGGATTACAGGCTTGAGCCACTGCGCCTGGCCTATCAGGATCTTATGAGTAGAACAAGACATACATTAATCACTGGTCCTAGGAACAATAGGCTGGAATTATTATCTCGGTTTCTCTATTCTTTAGCTTTGCAAATTTGGTTAAGTCATTTAATATTTTGGTAGTCAGTTTATCTCCTAAATGGTGATAGTAGCAACTGCCCCCAGCCTAACTTCAGGGGTGTTGACAGGACCAAGGTAATACATGTCCATGTGCTATGTACTCTGCCAAATATTACTGTAACAGTTTGCTTCTATTCCCCTGGCTGAAGGGACAGAAAGTACAAAGTTCCTGGGTGCACTAAAAATTCTCTGAGAATGTTCAGGTGAGAAATGGACTGGGAGAAGACTGTTATGCAGATTTCCCCCCTCCTTGCTTTTGGAGTTCTGCTATTTGAAAAGTCCCAGAAGTCAAAATCATCTAAATTCCAAAGGGGATATTATCATAGATTTTAAAGGTTAAGCATGTCAATACTAATGTGAAATGGGCAAAGAGTTTTGTTTAAGTGATAGTTTCTGCAATGATTCTTATAGTCCTGATGCTGCCAAATAAATTACCATCCCGTGCAGGACTAAACTGTAGATTCCAGCCCAAATCTGGATATCTCAGAAGCTGATTTAATGCCACCAAATTCTACTGGATTTGCTAATGTTATTGCTCCACATCACAAACCTCCAGTCAATTTGTGCTTGCCTGACTTACAAGACAATTCTTCAGACTAGCAATATGCTATTTCCTGTTCTCTTATGGGCAATCTGTTTTCTTTGGTTTCTTTTAAACACTATTTAAAAGCTTAGGAGGCTGGCCATGTGTGGTGGCTCAAGCCTGTAATCCCAGCACTTTGGGAGGTAAAGGTGGGTGGAACACCTGAGGTCAGGAGTTCAAGACCAACCTGGCCAACATAGCGAAACCCTGTCTCTACTGAAAATAGAATAACTAGCCCAGTGTAGTGGCATGTGCCTGTGATCCCAGCTATTTGGGAGGCTAAGGCAGGATAATAGCTTGAACCTCGAAGGCAGAGGTTGCAGTGAGTTGAGATCGTGCCGCTGTACTCCAGCCTGGGTAACAGAATGAGACTTAGTCTCAAAAAAAAAAAAAAAAAAAAAAATGCTTAGGATTCTTAGAGTGATTCAAACTGGCAAAAGACATTATTGGCTGCTGTAGTCACATTCTGTCATGTTTCTGTGTTTACAATCTAGAAACCTCAAACCTTACAGAAGCTTACAGTGCTGAGGGACATAAAGGTAAACAGTTAATTTCAATATCCTCAAACCTTACATCCAAAGAACTGTGTGAGGCAGTCAACAGTAGAGGTGCAAATGTTGAGAAACCCTTGCTTTTAAACAGGCATGGGACCAACCGTGAAGTGAATAATTTTCTTCCCAACATTTTTTATACTTTCTCTCATGGGAAGATACCATTTAACTTTCTGATACCAAATCTTTTTCATGTTGTTTTCTCTAGACAGAATTGCCAAAGTGATGTCTTTATAAATAAATCCATGTATCAATTTGAGGATTAAAGAAATAGAAATAATTGAGAAGTATGTTTTCAAAATCTGAAAATATCAGGCAAATATTTATAAACAGTAAATAACTTTTCTCTGAATTAGAAAAATTTTTCTACATTATTTCCAGGAATAAAAGTGATCATCCTAATTTGCAGAACATCAAAAATTCCTGAAAATTGAGAGTGTCATAATGCTGTAGCAGGGAAGGCCCCTGAAAATCGAGAGGGTCATAATGTTGCAGCAGGGAAAGCCTCTGAAAATCGAGAGCATCATAATGTTGCAGCAGAGAAGGCCTCTGAAAATCGAGAGTGTCATAATGTTGCAGCACGGAAGGCTCCTGATGTGTTGATAGAGCAGGCAGGCCCTTTGGTGGTATGACTTGGTCAGAAGTATCTCATCTACCTCAGTGCTTCGATTGCCTGTAATAACTCCTTTGGAAAACTTGTGGGGAAATGTAAGCAGTATTAGACAAATGGGCAAGTAGATCAAGACTCTGACAGGGAAGTTCATAGAATGGATAAGTTTTAATGGGAAAGAAGAAAAATGGATTTGGAGCACTATGGAATCCACTAAGTTTCTCAAAAGTCACATAATGGTATTGAAGACGTACAACGTAAACAGGAGAAAGGCAAATATGCTTCCTTCTCTACATGAATTCAACAAATATTTAAGATCATAAACATGAGAATACATAGTTTCCATGTTCAAAAAACTTACAGGACTAGGTGCAGTGGCTCATACCTGTAATTCTAGCACTTTGAGAAGCTGAGGTATGAGGATTGCTTGAGGTCAGGAGTTTGAGACCAGCCTGAGAAACATAGCAAGACTCCATGTCTACAAAAATAAAAATTAAAAAAATGACCTGGGCATGGTGGTTTATCATGGTAATTCCAGCTACTCAGGAGGCTGAGATGGGAAAATTTATTGGCCTAGGAGTTCAAGGCTGCGATGAGCCATGACTGCACCACTGCATCCCAGCCTGAGTGACAGAGTAAGACCCTGTTTCTAAAAAAGAAAAAAGAGAAAAAAGCCAAGAAGCTTACAGTGCTGAGGGACATAAAGGTAAACAGTTAATTTCAATATCCTGCAAGACACGCTACAGTAAAAGTAGTACAGAAAGATATAGGAGCATGAGAAAGGGGTGGCTACCAACCCAACCAACTAACCTTTTCTTGGAAGAAGTGAATTCTGAACTACGACATTTTTATGATCTAAGAGAGCAATGGTAGAGGCAGAGGAAACATCACTCTCTCCCTATCTATCTCTTGAAGGCTGCATTTCAGAAGAACTGCAATGAGTTCAGAGTACTGGGAGAGGATCTGACCAAAACAAGGCTGTTGAATATGGGCTCAACCCACCTTAGTTAGGAATTGAGCTTTATCCGAAGGGCAATGGAGACAATGCATTCTCAACAGTCCTATAAGAAGACACAGCAAAATAGAATGTTTAGGATTATGGGCTCCATTCCTCATTTTTCCTACCTGTAAAATGGAGATGACAATAACAAAACTTCCCTCATAGGGTTGTTGAAACAATGGAAAAATTTAAACCCCATAAAGTACATAGAATAGCTGGAGTACTTAACCTGGAACATAGTAAGCACTCCATAAATGTTAGCTATTGAATTATAATGTGTTTTAATCTAGGGAATGTCATGATTAGACGTGTGTTATAAAATGACGACTCTGATTTCAGAGAGGGGAATGGCTTCTCAGAACTGCAGTTTATCCAACATTGTGAGATTTTTCACTATGGGGAATACTTGGATATACATGTTCGTTGTGGGCAAGGGATGCAATGGAGTTTAGAGTAAACATTTTGTTGAAGCTAAAGTGTAGAGTTTTAAATTTCTAAACTGAAGAAAACCTTATATGATCACTTAGGTTTAACCCTCTCATTTATCAAACCTTCAAGAGGTTAAATGACTTACTCAAAGTATCACTGTAGTGGTGGCAGATTTGGTATGAGTAACAGGTCCTTTGGATTTTAGTATGTAGTTTTTAGTTGTTGTTGTTCTTCCTTCATGTTCTTAAAGGGCCTTGAGAGGAGTGAGTCAACAATGTCTAAAGTGCATTCTTTGGCCCTTTTCTCTACAACAAGTCTCATTCAAACCATCAGGAAACACTGTGTCCTGCATTTCAGTAACCTCCCCAGGTACTGTCATCTTGTTATTAAAAGATTTTTGTTGATTCTGTTTTCTATCTTACATTTCAAAAGATGAAAGGAGCTCTTAGTTGAGGATATTCTATCTATTTTCCAATTTCTGAACCAAATCCTTTAAGTGAAATAAAAAACAAACTATGCTCTTGAATGCAAGTGACTGTTAGGATGGTAGACAACCTGGGAAATGTTTGTGTCACAGATAGCATCCCTTAATATAACCTTTTAAAAACTTCTTCAAGAGCAGCATTTTTTCACTGTAGAAAATAAGGAGCAATTTTGATGCTACTTTCAATCAAGGAAATTGGAGCAAAGCTTTTAGGGCCTCTGGTTCCTCCTCTCTTCACTGATGCGTTGTTATCAGAATATCACAAATGGCCTTGTCTGACTCTACACTGGGTGATGGGATCATGGGGTCTGGTGCTGGCATCCTCTGTTCTGTGCCTTTGGGAAAATGATTTGATCCCCATCAATGAATTGAGAAAGAATGAGTGACCTATAAAGAATGCTGTCTAGTGTGACCTGGCACAAAGTATTCAAGAGACTTTAAACTCAGAGAATTAAACTCAAAATTGTACCAGTTATGTTCCTTTTTTTTTTTTTTTTTAGATGGAGTGTTGCTCTATAGCGAGGTTGGAGTGCAGTAGCATGATATCGGCTAACTTCAAGAAAGGAGTGTCATTTTTGATGCAGAGTTTTGGGGTTATAGACATGTAAACATAGAACACAATATTTATTTTGGTGGTCTATACATATCTATCTCTTACCACTACCAAAATATTGTGTTGGTGAGGGCTGCTAGTAAAAATCTTACCTATCAGAACAAGGTATATCAACAACCCTCTTCCCTAGAATCAAGTAGGATTGGAATCATGCCAAAGGGCAATGGACATTTGCCTTATAACTTTATCTACTTGACTTGCATTAATTCAGGGTGGGAGAATGTGTAATTTGGGGCCTGCTTCCCCTTGAAAGAGAGCCTCATGTTACGTAGTGCTAGCAAAGGGACTTCCATTTTCAGTATCCACCATAGATTAATAACATTCTCAACCGGGCCTAGTGCAAACTGGATAATTAATGTTTGTTTTCCAAAGGAAGGAGTTCAGGTTAACAGAGTTTATTTCACATGTGTGTAGGAATAGAAGGGAAGATGAGAGGAAGGGGACATTTTTAGCCAAGGAGACTTTAGTGAAGAAGGTGTTTGAGTTTGAGAGGTATAAAGATATTATTGAACTAATACTTTCTTCATTCACTATACATGTAATTTTTAGGCACTTGGTTACAAATGTATACACTATCAGAAGACTTTCTTAATGACTTGCTGGGTGTTGCACAATGGAGAATAGTAAGAGAATCCTGGCTGTGATGATTATTAATGGATGACATCCATTACATAGAACACAGTATACATTTAGAAAGTCATTGTGCTTACTTGGTCATTGTGAGAAGGAATTTAAGAAATAACCTGAGAATATTCCAGAATCATAAGGGCTATCATTGCCTTTGATCAACTTTCATTTTGGTAGGGAAGACTGTCCTTTCCCAAATTTTCTTTATTATGAATTAAATTAGATAAATTACTCATGTTTAAATATAACATAAGAACCTGAAACTTGTCATCTTCATCTTGTTGCCTTAAGTTGGGTTCTAGCCTCAGCCCTATTACTATAGGCTCTGTGACTTTGGGTAAGTCATTTAACTTCTAACATTCCAGGGTCTGTGATGTGGGGTCCATGGGAGACCGATGGACAGAACATAGAAATCGTTGAAGAGACTTTGGAAGGTTTTAAGCATAGGAATGTCGTTATCTGCATTACTTTTGTAAAGGCTCGCTCTGTCTGCTATGTTTGTGGGCTGTTGCAAAAATCCAGGTGAGAAGGGACAGTGCCTCACACATGGATGGTAGCAGGATCTGTGATAAGAAGTGATCAAATTCCAGATACATTTTGAAGGTGGAGTCAACTAGATTTATCTTGTCAGATTGTCTGTGGGACATGTGCAAAAAGAGAAATCAAAGACAATTTCAAGGTTTATGGCCTCAGCAACTAAAATTATACAGAGTCACTGCAGCTACAATGAGAATATTGTAGGTGAATCAAGATTGTTCTTTCTTGTGTGGGGTAGCAGTGGGATTGATCTGAAATTCAGCTTTGGCATATTAAACCTGAAATTTCTGTTCATTTTATTCACAGATGAGATTTCAATCTTAGCCAAATGACCTCAAGGTTGTTCAAGAGTCAAAGAGGTAGTGAGAAGAATGTGGACACTACAGTCTGATAGATCTGGGCTCCAGTCTTATTGTCTAATGGGTGTAAGATGGCTACTGTAGCGCTAGGCATCTTGGTTTTTCACAAGCAAAATAAATACAGGAAAAATGGATATTTTCTTTTATTCATAAGAGATCTTTTCCCAATATTTTTTAGAAGACTTCTTCTTACCCAGAACTCAGGAATATGCCCATTTCCATATTACATAATAGGCCAGACTTCTCTGAGAGAAAAAGATCTCTTCTCAATATTGTAACAAACTCAAGATTCTGTTTGCAAGACAGAGGAAAACAACTAGCTTTTGGTTAGGTAGATGCCTGTTGCATTCAGTAATTCAATATAGATGGAGTATAAACTATGAAGTGGAGAGTGGTGAACTCTAAGATCTGATGAGGAAACAGATCATAACATTCCTAGTATGTTATGCTACGGAGTTCAGATTTATCATTTAAAAATGGGGCATCATTTAAGGATTTTTAGAAAGAAAGTGACTTACCAGATTTAGAAACATATGCAAATGAAAATATTTTTGTAATTATACTACATATAACTACTATGTCATTTATATAATTTTTGTTCAAAAGTTTGTTCCTCATCCTATTTTTTTCTACCTTCTCATCATTTAAAACAAAACTCTGTAGATATCATCCTAAATAACATGCTTGTGTACTCAATTAAAATAACTCACCTAGATGTTACATAGATGTATACAGATGTCTACCAATACCAGCTTTAATTCTATATTACTGAAGCTCCTTGCCTATTACTACAATCTTAATTATGTAACTAACTGAGCACATGGGATTTAATCTATTTGTTACTGGGTAAATAAATGTTATATTTCCACTACCTCAGTTGGAAAAATAAAGGGGACTGTTTTTGGTGGTACTGTGACAGATTTGATTTTATGAAGAGCCTGTCTGCTAAAATACAACTAGATCCTACATGTTACAAAAATAAATTTTCTCCCTGTATTCCTTGAAAGTAATGAAACCTACAAGCTTACCTCTAGCCCCCAGCCTCCCCAAGATAAAATTGTGAATATGAAAGGCAATGGAGTCCTGATGATTAGTGATGCAATAGGGAAATGAAGCCATAGACAATTAGCATATTTTGATGCCCTATAAAGTAATAACTAAATTCTCTTGGAAGAAAGCATTTCCACTGTAGTTGCCTATAATTCTGGATTAAGGTCAATAAAATATGAACTTGAACATGAATGCATTTTTAAACCCACAAGATGAGAAATCACTATAGAGAACCAGCAAAATTAGTAAACAAGACATCTAAGAGCTTCAGATATTAGTGTTTTCAGGTTCCATATATAAAATAAACGTGTATAAAATTTTCAAGAAGTAAAATAGAAAATAAAAAATAGACCCATTGTTTGATCCAGAAATTCTGCTACTGAGTATCCACCCAAAAGAAAACAAAATAAGTTATATCAAAAGATACCTGCACTTGTATGTTTATCGCAGCACGATTCACTGTATAGCAAGGATATGAAATCCACCTAAGTGTCCATCAACAATCAGACGATTGGATAAAGAAAATATGCATATATACACAATGGAATACTATCTAGCCATAAAAAGAATGAAATCATGTCTTTTGCAGTAACATGATGGAACTGGAGACCATTATTTTAAGTGAAACAACTCAGATACGAAAACACAAATATCGCATGTTCTCACTTAAAAGTGAGAGCTAAATAATCTGTGCACGTGGGCATACAGTATTGAATAATGGTGACGATGCTGACAATGGAAAATTGGAAGGTTGGGGGTGGGTAGGAGGGAGGTAGGTGATGTAAACTTAGTTAAAGGGTACAATGTTTGTTATTCAGATAATGAATACACTAAAAACCTTGACTTCACCACTACACAATAATTCCATGTAACAAAATTATACTTGTATCTCATAAAATTATATAAATGGTAAATAAATAATCAAGAATTAAGAGAACACCAAAATTACTAGGCAGATCTGTAAAAGAACAAAAGAGAAATTTTAGATAGAAATTAAATTTTTAAATTAAAAGCTTAATACATGGTTATATAGAATATTAGTCAAAGCTGAAGAGATAGTCTTTAGAATATAAGCCTGAATAAATTCTCAGACAACCACATGGAGAAACAAGAAGATGACATATATAAAATAGAAGATAAGAAATATAGAAAGTAGATAGAAAGTTTTATGTATGTGCAAGTGTGTTTATATATTTCTGTGGTTTGTGTGTGTGTTCCCCAGAATTCATGTGTTGGAAGGTTCCTTATCACAGCAGCAGTGTTTGGAGGTGAAGCCTACTGGGAAGTGTTTGGGTCACAGTAGTGGAGCCCTCATGAATGTGTTCATATTATTATAGCAGGAGTGGGTTAGTTACTGGGAGAGCAGGTTGTTACAGTGAGTTTTCCCTGTGTGCTTTTGTGATCTCACAGATGCCTGCTTCCCTTTCACTTCTCTGCTATGTTATGACACAGCAAGAGGCCCTCATCAAAAGCTAACTAGATTTGGCCACCAGTCTTGGACTTCCCAACCTCCTGAACTGTGAGTCACGGAAAACTTTTCTCTTTCCCTGACAAATTACCCAGTCTCTAATATATTCTGTTATAGCAACAGAAAACCAAATATATCATAATAAATGTAAATGATCTAAACTTCCCAATTAAAAGATATTTTTAGATTTGAAAGAATGAAAAATGAAAGTCCATATTGTTCATATAAAGGAACATGAAAAATATACAGTCATAGAAATGTTACCTATAATATACAACTACTTGAGGGGATAGACATGTTTAGTATTATATTGCAAAGCTTCTCACCTGGTCTGTAACAGATGCCTAATAAATATTTAGCAAATAAATTAATGAGCCTAGCTATTAAATTCACACTGTAAAGTTATATTTCATTGTACATTTAGATTAATAAGATATTGACTAAAACAGGGTGTGGAAGCACAGAGTGGGGCAAAATGGCTATTCATAAGTAGTGTATACTACTGGCCTCATTGGTGAAACTAGAACTTTTACCAAAGTGTCCTAACTCGTGGTCCATTTCTCCCTCCCTTCTCCCTCTTGGCTTAACATATGGCTGCTGATAATCCTGATATCATTTGTAAGGCAGCATTTAAAAGATTACATTTTGTTGGTATAGAAATTTGCTTAAGGGATAAATAAATCCCACAGAGAAATAAGAACCATAAAAAAATAGAATAATATATATGGAAAATATTAACACTTCATATATTCATTGTTTTAACATGTATTCATTCTCCCTTGTGATGATTTTCTATAATTTTTGCTATATAGTTGTCATACATGAAAGACTTTACTTCACTTACCTTCATTTGTAAGACAAGATTAAAATGTTTTCTGCCTCCTCATTACTGAGCTCAAATGCCCGCTGTTATTAGTGGAGAGAAATTACATTTTCTTGTAATAGAATACAGCTTTGTTTTTTGATCCTTGAATATTTGAAAGTTGCCTGGAAAAAGTGAAGTTTCTGTTCCTTTAACTTTACCTGCTATATTCTGATCATTGACTTCATGTTCTAGAAATAACTTTTTAAAAATTTTCTTCCTTCTGAGTCCTTTTGCACTTTAATTTTACTGTAATAATCTTTGTGGTTTCACCAGTAAGAAGCAGCCATGTGTGGGTAAATATTCTTTAGAATATAGTAAGCAGTTTTGCTGTCCAAAATTAACATGGCAGAATAATGCATTCAATGGACTTATTTCCTTATTGTGTATGATTATACAGGCATGAAAGAATTTGTGGGAAAACCAATTATTCATGTAAAGTTATTATCCATAGAAAATTCCCCTAAACAATTCCTGTTTTCCTCTTCCGATAAGATTATTTTTCAAGATTATTTCACTAAGTGGATAGAGACTACTTACCATCAAGCCTTGTGTTACCTCTGATGAAGCACTCTAATTTATTGGCCAAAAGATTGCAGCAAATTTTGGTTTGGGAGACTTCTAAGGACACTGAATTTGAATTTGATTCATTTATTTCCACTTCCACAGAGTTGCAATCAATTCTGTAAGTGATTCATAAGTCAACAAGCAGAACACATTGAAATGATTTGTAGTTTGTAAGAATAACATTTATCAAGTTCCTGCCTTTTTTTAAACCTGCATTATAGTTATTATTGGACAAAGAAGTACCCCTATATCATCATGGAAAATCAAGTGAACCACAAGAAAATTTAATAGATGCAATTTAGTAATATGCTAATGAAATTTCTCAGTTTGGAATATATCTTCATCCTATATTTGGCTACTTTTATTTTGTTGGCCAGTTCATATGTATTTTGCCCAATGTTCTTAGTTTTTTTTCTGACAACTCAAATGTAACATGTCTGAATCAAAATCAAGAATGGATATGGACTTTAAATGCAACACGTAAATAAGTCTCTGTTTACTCATACATAAGCTGTATGGCTTTTGGCTAGTTAATACATCTGAAGCCTTAGCTCAAAGGAGTATATTAACAGATGCACCTCAAAAAGCTATTGTGAGAATTAATAAGACCAATGTGCAGAATGGTACAGTGCTGGCTGTTCAAAAATGGTATGTTCATTTGCATTCAATAAATGGTATCTCCTTTCACTTCCATTTTCTACACTTGGCCAAGTTGTTCATCAATTTCCAATGAAAAATAATTTGAATCAATTCCAGAGTTGGGGAATAATCCTACAACTTCCCTTCCCTCATTCTCCTATATCAATTAATTCACAGAGATTTGCTTCCCTGCCTCATATTATTTCTAGAGTTGATCTTTTCTCCATCTCTCATATCACTAAAGAGCCTCTTCCAACAGGACATTTCACTAGTCTTTAACTGGTTCCCTATATCTACTTTTGTTACTATCTTCTGCCTATCCATTTTCTGAGCTTATTTTGCTGTTATTTTTCTAGCTTCTAAAGACAGATGCTTAGCTCAATAAATGTTAGCCACTTTTATATTCCAATGTAATCTTTTAAGGCTATAAAATGATAGGTATTGTTTTAACTGCACCCCACAAGATTTGATAGGTAGTGATTATTGATTCTATATATTTTAAGTTTTTCAATGTTTCTTAACTTCCAACATACAGAGTTTATTTTGCTATCTTTTGTCATTATTTCCATTTTAATGTTGCTGATAGTAGAAAAAAATCTCTGTGATTCATTTTCTTTGAAATATGTCTTGTTTTATTGTCCAGTCTGCAGTTCATTTTTATAAATATTCTATATGGGCTAAACAAAATAAATCTACCCTGTTATAATATGTTCAGTGTTCTATATGTTACATCCATTAAATATGGCTTATTGTTTCATTCAAATATTCTATAATTTACTGATTTATCTGCTTATTAGTTACTTATGCAAATGTATTTCTCTACTCAGCACTTATATAGCAAAAAATCACAGAGCAAAGAGAAATCAGCATACCCAGGAAAAATCTCCTACTGTTTTAAATAACTACATTTTTTTAATAGTAAATTTTTCTTGGTGAATTGAACTTTCAATTTTGACAAAGTTATCTTCATTTCTGTGAATATATTTGCCTCAAAGTTTATTTAATCTGATATTTACATAATTTTTTTGAGTTTTCTTTTGGTTCATATTTGACTAAAATATCATTTTCATCCTTTACCTACGTTATATATATATAGTTTTGGTTTTTTTTTTTTTTTTTTTCTTTTTTAACTGCTAAGTTCAGGGGTACATATGCAGGTTTGTTTACATAGGTAAACTTGTGTCATAGGGGTTTGTTGTACAGGTTATTTTGTCTGTTTTTATAGTTTTAATCTGTAATGTTTTGTTTGTAAATTGGAGAATTTAAGTTGTTTATATTTGTGATTACTGATAGATTTTGGCTGTATGTATGATATTATTTTTTGCTTTTTAGTTGTTCTATCTCTTCTGTGTTTTATTTCCCTCTCTTCACTAGCTTTGGACTGACAAATTTTTGTTCTGCTTTATTCTCTACCAGCTTGAAAGTTTTACACCTTTTTTCGCTACAAGAAGCTAGGCTAGAAATTATTGAAAAGCATATTAACTTTTCAAAACCTAAATTTAATCAGTGTCCTACTTGCTTCCTAAGCAATACAAGAACTCAAAACAGTTAAATTCCATTGAAAACCCGCTCCCCAGTTATATGCTACTGTTTAATATGTTTTATTTTCATCTCTCTTTAAAACTGGACAAGGTAACTTCTATCCTGGTATCTAACATCATAGATACACGTTGCCTATTTTCAAACTTTACGTATAGTATGTATTATTTGACTTCTTATTTTGTACAATATCACATTGGCAAAATTCATTCATGCTCCATGCAGCATTTGTTTGGCTATTTTCATTGTTTATAGTGCTCCCTTTGTATAAACATACTACAAATTATTTATCCTTTCTATGGATGATGGACATTTGGATTGTTCTTGTTCAGGGCAATTACAATAAAACAGTGTGACCTGCTTGTACTTGTCCTTCTGTGCACATATATTAATTTCTACTGGTTATAGGAGAAGAATTGCTTGGGGATGATTATATACATGTTCCACAGTTATTCTGCCAAAGTGTTTGCACCTGATTGTGCTTTCAACAACAACATTTAACCATTTCTTATCCTTGCTAGCACTTTAGAAATGTGGAATTGTCAGTCTCTTTAATTTTTGGTATTCTGTTGTGTATCCAGTGGTATCTCATCATGATTTTTATTTGCATTAACTTTCCTGATGACTAATCCCTTTTTTTGTTTGTTTTTTGAAGATAAATCTTCCCTGAGAGAGGATTTACTTTGTGTTAGCAGTTAAAATTGGGACAGATCATTTCAATTTAATTAGAGACTATGATTGTTTCAAAGCTAGTTTTCAGGGTTTGTGTTTATTTTTAATTCACTGCTATGCCTAGAGTGTATCCCTTTGGGAGTTCCAACTGATAGCCTGCAGTGTTTATTGGGTCCCCAACTCTTTCTAGACCCACATTTATTTTCCCCCTAGCCCTAAAAACCTACTGAAAGGTTTGGGCAGCTTTTCAGTCCCTCAATACCTGCTTCTAAGACAGCAAATGCTTCAGTGATAAGAGTGATAATGAATATCAGGTTTGCTTCTCTCTGTTGTCCCCTCAAGTTTTTGCTTCCTAGGTGGGTCTCTGACATCTTCAAATACTTTTTTTTTCTTTTGCTTTGTATTTTGTTCAGACTTTCTACTTGTTTTTGAAAGAAGTAATTATCTACAGCGATCTCATTTGCAATTACCAGAATCATCTGGTAAAATATTTTCACTGTTTTTTTTCAGCACATTGAAGATTTTATTCCACTAAATCTCCACTTGCATTATGTTGCTATTGATAAGTCAATTCCCAATCTAACTACTCTCCTTGAAAAACTATTGTTTTTGTATATTATCTCTATGCTTGATGTTCAATATTTTCATTATGAGTGCTCAAATATAGATTTCTTTTTATCCAGCTTGGGAATTATTAAACTTTTTAGATTTGTGAATTGATGTCTTTCATTAGATTTGAGCAAGTGCTTCGTAGTTATTGCTTCAAATATTGCCGGTGTCCTATTTATTTTTGGGATATCTGGATCGATATATATTGGACTTTCTTATTCTATGATCTCTGTATGTTATTTTCTCCATCATATTTTCATATATTTTGACTCTTTTTCTTCATTGTAGATTTATTTTCCTGATATATTTTCCAGTTCACAAATCATTTAATTTTGTATAACCTATTGTTAAAATCATCCATTGATTATTTTAAATATTAATTGTTAATTTTTTTTAATTTTTATTTGATGTTTTAATGTTTCTTTCTAGGTTTTGGTTTTCTGTACCCTGAATTGATATTCAAGCTTGTTTTTTATTTCCTTAAATATAGTAAACATTACTACTATGTATTTTCTACAGATATGTTTCAGTTGTTCATTGTTTCTGCTGGTTTTTGCTTATGAAGATTTGTTTTACTTAGTGTTTAGCGATTTATTTTTATTATATTTTTACTGTAAGCTGCTCATTTTCCTTGTGGGTTTATTTGTGAGAATTATTCAATGCTTACGATAAAGGTAATTTCCCTTCATGTGGATTTGTTTCACGTCTCTGGCAGCTACTACCTGTGTGGGACCATTTTAGTTAAAATCACTACTTAAGGTATTTTGCTTTACCCAGTCACTGTGAATTTGAGCTACAAATCCGTAAGAAAGCTACCTTATGTCACATTTCTCAGAGCTATTTCCCCCTTTTTCTCAGTAACATCATTGAAACAGGAAACATTCCATGGCAAGAGCAGGATTAGGAAATCTTGAGTTTATTTCTAATTCACTCAAGTACTGAAGATGTGCCTTTTGGGGTACCAGCTTTATAAAAATAAAGGCTGTTGTCATCTTCCATACTTTGGTTGGCCTTGCAGTGTGCCTCATTTTGCCTGTACCCAAAAAGCATGAAGAACAAAACTTGAGTTCAACATCTTTAGCTGAATTTAAGCCAAAAGTGGTTTCTGTGTTACTTTCATTCATATGGGTTTCTATCTGCATGTGGATTTTAAAGTCAATATTCTGTATTTTTCTTCCATGCGGTTGATGGGGGTTTTTGTGTGTGTTTTACCTAGAATTTTTTTTCAGAGGGAAATTTGGCTGGGTTACTAAGTCTATCATAACTGGAAATGGAAAGCCTGTCCAAACTATTTTCTTCTGACAACCACATTATCTGTTTTGTTTTTGTTTTAATTTGTCATATTACATCAAGGCTGAAACTCCTTTTATGGATTTCTGTTTCTCTTATGATAAAACTAAAACATCAGTTGGCTTACAGAGCCCTGCATGATCCCCTTTTCCTGATGCTCCAGTGACTTCTCATGCCACGTTACTTCTTGACCTTCTGTGCTTTGGTCATACTGCTCTTTTTACAGTTTTTTGCATTCCTTATTCAAATGATTGGTGATTTTGATTTTATCTCTGAATTTAAGAGTTTCTGTTTTCCCTTTAGTAAGTGCTGATTATGTGATCGTGGTAAAGCGTGGCATGTGCCACTAAGTGTGGTATTCCTCATCCTGGCTTCTAGGAGTGGTGATCTCTTTCTCTCTGAGAGTCAGAACCTATCCCCTGGTTCTATGTTGCCCCTTCTACCCCATTATCCATACAGAGCTGAAACCTGTCAGCTAAGGTTGCTGCTGCCCATTGCTCAGCTCAAGTCAGGAAGGGCAAGGAGCCAAGGGTTTACCTGCTCTGAATGTAGAGATGAAGTCAATTATCCCAACAATTGTCCAATGGCTCTCTTCTGTTCATTGTTATCTGTTGGTGGCTTTGTGGAGACGAAAATGGATTCTGGAAAAACCTTGAACTCACTCTTTTCCTCATGTGGGTTGACCGTGATTCTTTATTTTTTCAGCAAATATGATTGCTTTCAGTTTCTTTTAGGAATTCCTCAAGTATCATCTGTGATCATCAATTTTATATGTCAATAGGGCTAGGCCATGGTACTCAGACATTTGATCAAACATAATTCTATATGTTTCGTGAAGGCGTTTTTTAGATGAGATTAACATTTAAATTAGTAGACTTGTGTAAAGTAGGTTACCCTCCATAATATGGGTAGGCCTCATACAATTAGTTGAAGGCCTCAATAGAAAAAGGCTGACATCCCTGAAGAGGAAATTCTGCCAGCAGATTGCCTTTGAACTTGAAGTGCAGCATCAACTCTTCCCTAGGTGTTCAGCCACTCAGCCTACTCTGCAGATTTTACACTTCCCTGCTTCCACAACCACATGAGCCCATATATACATATATATAATTAAATAATATATATTATATAATATATAAATATATAATTAAATAATATGTTATATTACATATACAGTAGCTTTATTAGTGAGAATAGAACCAGTCTCCTACTGGTCCTGTTTCTCAGGAGAACCCTAAATAATACATCATTCCACTTGATGGCACTCTTTCCTGTTTTACACATTTTTTATGCTTTTATTCTTATACTCCTTTCTATTTTTCTATTTCATGGATATTTTGGTGGACTTATGTGTTCAATATACCATCTTGATTTAAAAAATCTAGAACTTTTCTTTGAGAAAATCATTCACTAGCTATAGAAGAATTTGAAAAGATTGTCAGTCATTTAGATTTATAAGTAATTCTTGAGTCAATTATGATGACACATTTTTCTTTATAATTAAGAATAGATTTAACATTTATACAGTATATCCTGATTGTTTACTCTGTCAGTGGTGTTACCTTGTAATTTTTTTATCTTTACACCCAAACTACCTCTTATCAATACAGCCTCTAAAAACTATCAGTAGGGACAGGGATAAGGGAATGAAAAAGAGATGGACTCACTTATAAAGAAACTCAAGTTGATATCATAAGACAGTAAAAGAATAAGATCTATGGAAATTCTTCCCCAAGTCTATGTCTTAATAATGATTAAGTATTGCTTTTCTGAAATAAACTTTGCTTTATCATTATATGTTAATATACTACCAGATTCTATTTTTAGTATTTTGTATAACTCAATAATTTCATTTACATTTTGTACTGAGGTAACTGCTTAAGATATGGCAACTGATATGTTTTTCTTTCACTGCATTACATGTCAAGCTTGACTGTCTCTTTTCAGTCCTGTGCCTTCACTAATGATGTCTTTTGCTTACTAGTGATTGCAGGGGCTGTGGTGGGGCTTCAGGAAATGATTTATTCCCCCTTTTGTGCAAAGGACCTCAAAAATTGTCTCAAAGGTTCTTTCCACAATTCAATAATGGTAGACTCCAAACCAAGTAGGGTGTAGGACAGAAATCTGAGTATAGAAATTTTAAACTATCTAAAATGTCTCCAAGAATCAAATAAAACCCGTTATCACTGTGCAGACCTTCCAGGCATATCCTCATGGAGATAATCTCACCTTCTTAATGCACAAGCTTCCCCTGGAGGCCCCATCTGCCCTGCATTTCCGGGCCGTGGCCCTTCCTTGGCCCCTTCTGGTGTCTTGTTAGCTTGGTGGTACGAGTTCATAGGTTCAATTACACCCTGTGCTGCTGGCTAGGGAAAGGGAAAACTTCTGATCCTGAGCTAGGAGAAACAAAGGGAGAATTTAAGAGTAATTTTAAATCCAGATGGTAGTTTATTGTTTTACCGCCTCTTACTGGTTTCGGTTGAACTCAAGCAATTTTTTTAAATGAAAGAAGTTATCTCATAGCATAAGGATTCATCTTCTGCCAGCAGCCCTTTCAGGGTCCTCCTGCAAGGTGCATGTCCTCTCTGTCAGCATCATTTTTGTTTTATGAACATAAAAGTTTATAAGAATGTCTACTTCCTTCCAGGTCTGCATTATATTGGGAAACTTTCTTACAATCACTTAGCCTTGAGGATACCAAATTTCTTAGGCCCTCTGGATCACTTCTCCTCAACTCCTGACTGGAACAGAGACATTCTCAACCTATTTCCTTCTTTCTTTTCACTAACAATTTTACTATTCATCAGTTATGAGGAGATTACATAAGAGTAGATATATATGTGAGTATGTGTGTGCACGTGTGTGTATACAAATGTATGTGTGTATACATATATATTTTTTGCCAAATACCTGCATTTTGTATGCTTTAGATTCACTAGCAACTACACCAAAATATTTGCCACAGAAGAGAAAATCTCATTAAAGTAATTGATGCATTTAAAAATATGTGTGTATACATATATATGCATATACACACTTACACATATATAAACATATATGTATTTACTGAGCAAATGTGATGCATCATGCAATATTCTAGTTGATAAAAAGTGGTAAATAAACTAGACAAACTATATTCTCTTATGCTAGTGGAGATTAGAGACAATATATAATGTTTAAAAAGTAGTTTCAGGTTGTGTTAAGTACTATAAAGAAAATGCACTCTAATCCCAGCACTTTGGGAGGCCAAGGTGGATGGATCACTAGAGGTCAGGCATTTAACTGTAGCCTGGCCAATCTGGTAAAACCCTGTCTCTACTAAAAATAAGAAAATTAGCTGGACATGGTGGTGTGTGCCTGTAGTCCCAGCTACTCAGGGAGCTGAGGCAGGAGAATCACTTGAACGTGGGAGGCGGAGGTTGCAGTGAGCTGGGATCACACCATTGCACTCCAGCCTGGGCAACAAGAGTGAAACTCTTATCTCAAAGAAGAAAAAGAAAAGAGACAGCAAGATGAGAATTGTTATTTTAGATGGTCAGGTTTCTTTCTCAGAGACCAGAATGAAGGATTGTGGTGATCTCAATAGGCAACTGTGAATATATTGCTAAAATAAGAAGACTGATCAAGAATTGTTATATGTGGGTAACTGGCCCCCACACTTGTGCAGGGGCATTTGGACCCTCCCTACCTGGAGCAGCTCTCAGAGCTCCTCTGTCACTGCCGTGGGCATCCCTTCTTTGTTTCCATATGTGTTATTCTAAGAGTATAAGTACTTAAGTCAATATCCAAGTCAGGGATTATGTAAAACATAATTCTTCTGTCTTCCTTTGTAAATAATTAATTCTATGTTTTATAGAAATGCATTCCCTGTCATTAATCCTGTTGCTATTCTGAGTGATTTCTCTTCCCTTTGGATTCACAGCTTTACAAGTACTTTTAATTTTGGATTGGATACTGAGTTCTCTTCTTGTTTTGTACAGTCTCCTTGCCCAAGCTAGGCTAGAAGAATGTGAAAAATTCACTTAGCTTTCTACATACACTTTGAATCTAAATGTACCTGTAGCAATATTCACTTGTTTTTCCAGACTAGCCACAATGTGGATTGCTACTTTGAATGATATAGCACAGTATTCCAACAGTCTTGTTTTCTTCTTGCTCTGATTAAATACAAAATGACTGTCAGATTTTCTAGCCTGTCCCAAACTTGAAATGTTACACACAAGAACACAGTGAATTTTTATCAAATTGCTATATTGGCCACAGCCTAATTTTTCTCCAGAGTGAAAGGGTGCTGCTTTTTCTCGTTTGCTTTAGTGCAGCTGTCAGAGTCAGCACAGCGTTTTTCTGCTAAGGTTGAGTGATAAGTGATAAGAAAAACATTCCAATTGTACACAGATATATTATAAAATAAAAAATACATCCCTGCTCTGTTTTTTATATGTAATTTTTATTTTTTATTTTTTATTTTTATTATTATACTGTAAGTTTTGGGATTCATGTGCAGAATGTATAGATTTGTTACATAGGTATACACGTGCCATGGTGGTTTGCTGCACCCATCAACCTGTCATCTACATTAGGTATTTATCCTAACGCTATCCCTCCCCTACCCCCCACCCCCGACAGGCCCTGGTGTGTGATGTTCCCCTCCCTGTGTCCTTGTGTTCTCATTGTTCAACTCTCACTTATGAGTGAAAACATGTGGTGTTTGGTTTTCTGTTCCTGTGTTAGTTTGCTGAGAATGATGGTTTCCAGCTTCATCCATGCCCCTACAGAGGACATGAACTCATCCTTTTTTATGGCTGCACAGTATTCCATGGTGTGTATATGTGCCACATTTTCTTTATCCAGTCTATCATTGATGGACATTTGAATTGGTTTCAAGTCTTTGCTATTGTGAACAGTGCCACAATAAACATACACATGCATGTGTCTTTATTGTAGAATGATTTATCATCCTTTGGGTATTTACCCAGTAATGGGATTGCTGGTCAAATGGTATTTCTAGTTCTAGATTCTTGAGGAATTGCCACACTGTCTTCCGCAATGGTTGAACTAATTTACACTTCCACCAACAGTGTAAAAGTGTTCCTATTTCTCCACATCTTCTCCAGCATCTGTTGTTTCCTGACTTTGTAATGATTGCCATTTTAACTGGCGTAAGATGGTATCTCATTGTGGTTTTGATTTGCATTTCTCTAATGACCAGTGATGATGAGCTTTCTTTCATATGTTCGTTGGCCACATAAGTGTCTTCTTTTGAGAAGTGTCTGTTCATATCCTTCACCCACTTTTTGATGGGGTTGTTTTTTCATGTAAAATTGTTTAAGTTCCTTGTAGATTCTGGATATTAGCCCTTTGTCAGATGGATTGCAAAACTTTTCTCCCATCCTGTAAGTTGCCTGTTCACTCTGATGATAGTTTCTTTTTCTGTGTAGAAGCTCTTTAGTTTAATTAGATCCCATTTGTCAATTTTGGCTTTTGTTGCCATTGCTTTTGGTGTTTTAATCATGAAGTCTTTGCCCGTGCCTGTGTCCTAAATGGTATTGCCTAGGTTGTCTTCTAGGGATTTTATAGTTTCAGGTCTTAGGTTTAGGTCTTTAATCCATCTTGAGTTGATTTTTGTATAAGATATAAGGAAGGGATCCAGTTTCAGTTTTCTGCATATGGCTGGCCAGTTTTTCCAACACCATTTATTAAATAGGGAATCCTTTCCCTATTGCTTGTTTTTGTCAGGTTTGTCAAAGATCGGATGGTTGTAGATGTGTGGCATTATTTCTGAGGTTTCTATTCTGTTACATTGGTCTATTTTGGTATCAATACCATGCTGTTTTGGTTACTGTAGCCTTGTAGTATAGTTTGAAGTCAGGTAGCATGATGCCTCCAGCTTTGTTCTTCTTGCTTAGGATTGTCTTGGCTATACAGGCTCTTTTTTGGTTCCATATGAACTTTAAAGTAGGTTTTTCCAATTCTGTGAAGAAAGTCAGTGGTAGCTGATCAGGATAGCATTGAATCTAAAAATAAGTTTGGTCAGTATGGCCACTTTCACAATATTGATTCTTCCTAACTATAAGCATGAAATGTTTTTCCATTTGTTTGTGTCCTCTCTTATTTCCTTGAGCAGTGGTTTGTTGTTCTCCTTGAAGAGGTCTTTCATATCCCTTGTAAGTTGTATTCCTAGTATTTTATTCTCTTTGTAGCAATTGTAAATGGAAGTTTACTCATGATTTGGCTCTCCATTTGTCTGGTATTGGTGTATAGGAATGCTTGTGATTTTTGCACATTGATTTTGTATCCTGTGACTTTGCTGAAGTTGCTTATCAGCTTAAGGAGATTTGGGGCTTGAGACAATGGGGTTTTCTAAATTTACAGTCATGTCATCTGCAAACAGAGACAATTTTACTTCCTCTCTTCCTGTTGAATACCCTTTATTTCTTTCTCTTGCCTGATTACCCTGGCCAGAACTTCCAATACTATGTTGAATAGGAGTGGTGACAGAGGGCATCCTTGTCTTGTGCTGGTTTTCAAAGAGAATGCTTCCAGCTTTTGCCCACTCAGTATGATATTGGCTGTGGGTTTGTCATAAATAGCTCTTATTATTTTGAGATATGTTCCATCAATACCTAGTTTATTGAGTTTTTAGCTTAAAGGGGTGTTGAAGTTTATTGAAGGCCTTTTCTGCATCTATTGAGATGTAAAAGCATTCCTATTTCTCCACATCCTCTCCAGCATCTGATGTTTCCTTACTTTGTAATGATCACCATTCTAACTGGCATAAGATGGTATCTCATTGTGGTTTTGATTTGCATTTTTCTAATGACCAGTGATGATGTGGTTTTTGTCACTGGTTCTGTTTATGAGGTGGATTACATTTATTGATTTTTGTATGTTGGACCAGCCTTGCATCCCAGGGATGAAGCAGACTTGATCGTGGTAGATAAGCTTTTTGATGTGCTGCTGGATTTGGTTTGCCAGTATTTTATTGAGGGTTTTCACATCTATGTTTATCAGGGATATTGGCCTGAAATTTTCTTTTTTTGTTGTGTCTCTGCCAGGCTTTAGTATCAGGATGATGCTGGTCTCATAAAATGAGTTAGGGAGGAGTACCTCTTTTTCTATTGTTTGGAATAGTTTCAGAAGGAATGGTACCAGTTCCTCTTTGTACCTCTTGTAGAATTTGACTGTGAGTTCATCTGTTCCTCAGCTTTTTATGGTTGGTAGGCTATTAATTATTGCCTCAATTTCAGAACTTGTTATTGGTCTATTCAGGGATTTGACTTCTTCCAGTTTAGTCTTGGGAGGGTATATGTGTCCAGGAATTTATCCATTTCTTCTAGATTTTCTAGTTTATTTGCACAGAGGTGTTTATAGTATTCTCTGTTGGTAGTTTGTATTTCTGTGGGATCAGTGGTGATATCCCCCTTACCATTTTTTATTGTGTCTATTTGATCCTTCTCTCTTTTCTTCTTTATAGTCTGGCTAGCAGTCTATCTATTTTGTTAATCTTTTCAAAAAACCAACTCCTGGCTTTTTTGATTGTTTTTGAAGGGTTTTTTGTGTTTCTCTCTCCTTCAGTTCTGCTCTGATCTTAGTTATTTCTTGCCTTCTGCTAGCTTTTGAATTTGTTTGCTCTTACTTCTCTAGCCTGTTTTATTTTTTAAAGAGGAATGCCTGGATAAGAAGAAGCTTTGTGAAAATAAAATAATAATTGAAATAGAAAAATTTTCCTGAAAGTGAGAAAAAAAAGCAAAAGAAATTAATTCAACACACATTTATTAAGTGTTGCCCAAGTACTAGTCATCATGCTAAGTTCTTAGGACACCAAGATAAATAAAATGCTGTCCCTGTCCTTAAAAAACTTACGGCCCATTAGGACATGGCAATTTCACTTTTTTAGCACATGATTTTAGTATTGCCCTTGGATGTGTAAATCAAAAATGAGGAAGAAGCAGAGAGAGTAATAATCTCTATTTACTGAGGAACAGTCTAGAAAGATGTTCCAGAAGATGTTATATATGAGCTGCAATTGAAAGGCTAATTGGAGTTTATTAGGTGGCTGTGATGGGGAATAGGTAGTGATAGAACAAACATTTCACATGAAAAGATAGGTAGGTAGGTAGGTAGGTAGGTAGGTAGGTAGATGCATGCAGAGGCTCAGAATCATGAAACAGCCTAGTATATGCAGGATTTCAGGAACAATCTTGTACTGTTGGAATATAGATCCTTGAGGGGACCAGCTGGTTGACACACTAGGCTCATTGGTGTGACAGGAAAGAGAGGTCAGATCATGATAAGTTTTAAGTAAAACAGCTTGGCTTTTATTTTTAAAACTAGGATTCAAATTTTGGCCACATATGAATCCCCTGGGGGGGAGCTTTGCAAAAAAATTAGATTCCATTTCTGAAGATTTTTATTTAATTTGTATTAAACAGGGCATAGCATCAGGATTTTTTTAAAGCTCCTCAGTTTTTATTTACTTATTTATTTGTTTGTCTGTTGTTTTGGTTTTAATGCAAAGTCAGGGTTGAGAATCATTGCTTCAGAAATTGGGTCGTCAGTAAAGAGTATGAAAATATAGAATCACATATATTCTTCTTTTGAGTGGAAAGAGCACAGACTTCAGGTCTAGTTCACTGTGTTAGCATTTTCATCATGGACAGACACTTGCCTCTCTGAGCCTCGGTTCCTGCAACTGTAAAACTAGAAACCTGGTAATATCCACTCAACAACACTGTTATACAATCATATATGCAGAAACACTTTATTAAGTGTAAGTTCTTTCCTAGGTAGAAGTGGTTCACAAGTTGAAGCAGACATTGTTCTGGATTGTCCAACATCCATTACATTCCAGTCAACAGTAATATTTCTGCCCACTTTCTCCATGTTTTATTATCGATAAGCTTTATAAAGAGGTCTATATGGAGGGATGATTTATCTTCTTTTCCGGGACGCTGTTGTTTCCGGAGGTAACTCTTGGAACTGCTGCTGCCATTTTATTAGAGAGGAAGAAATGTAAAGAGCCTATGTCCTTGAAGACTGTTGGGGATCAAACAACCAAGCTTGGAGTCCACACGATGTCTAGGTTTCTTGTTATGTGTGAGAATACATTTCTTTAATGCCAGTTTGGATATGGCTTTCTGTAGCAAAATGTATCTTAATTGATGGGCAAACTATGAATACTGGTACCAAAACAGAGATATAGACCAATGGAACAGAACGGAGCCTTCAGAAATAATGCCACACATCTACAACCATCTGATCTTTGACAAACCTGACAAAAACAAGAAATGGGGAAAGGATTCCCTATTTAATAAATGGTGCTGGGAAAATTGGCTAGCCATAAGTAGAAAGCTGAAACTGGATCCTTTCCTTACTCCTTATACGAAGATTAATTCAAGATGGATTAGAGACTTAAATGTTAGACCTAATACCATCAAAACCCTAGAAGAAAATCTAGGTAGTACCATTCAGGACATAGGCATGGGCAAGGACTTCATGTCTAAAACACCAAAAGCAACGGCAGCAAAAGCCAAAATTGACAAATGGGATCTCATTAAACTAAAGAGCTTCTGCACAGCAAAAGAAACTACCATCAGAGTGAACAGGCAACCTACAGAATGGGAGAAAATTTTTGCAATCTACTCATCTGACAAAGGGCTAATTTCCAGAATCTACAAAGAACTCAAACAAATATACAAGAAAAAAACAAACAACCCCATCAAAAAGTGGGGAAAGGATATGAACAGACATTTCTCAAAAGAAGACATTCATACCGCCAACAGACACATGAAAAAATGCTCATCATCACTGGCCATCAGAGAAATGCAAATCAAAACCACAATGAGATACCATCTCACACCAGTTAGAATGGCAATCATTAAAAAATCAGGAAACAACAGGTGTTGGAGAGGATGTGGAGAAATAGGAACACTTTTACACTGTTGGTGGGATTGTAAACTAGTTCAACCATTATGGAAAACAGTATGGCGATTCCTCAAGGATCTAGAACTAGATGTACCGTATGACCCAGCCATCCCACTACTGGGTATATACCCAAAGGATTATAAATTATGCTACTACAAAGACACATGCACACGTATGTTTATTGCAGCACTATTCACAATAGCAAAGACTTGGAATCAACCCAAATGTCCATCAGTGACAGACTGGATTAAGAAAATGTGGCACATATACACCATGGAATACTATGCAGCCATAAAAAAGGATGAGTTCATGTCCTTTGTAGGGACATGGATGCAGCTGGAAACCATCATTCTTAGCAAACTATCACAAGAAGAGAAAACCAAACAGCGCATGTTCTCACTCATAGGTGGGAACTGAACGATGAGCTCACTTGGACTCGGGTAGGGGAACATCACACACTGGGGCCTATCATGGGGAGGGGGGAGGGAGGAGGGATTGCATTGGGGAGTTATACCTGATATAAATGATGAATTGATGGGTGCTGACGAGTTGATGGGTGCAGCACACCAACATGGCACATGTATACATATGTAACAAACCTGCACATTATGCACATGTACCCTAGAACTTAAAGTATAATAAAAAAAAATATATCAACTTAACTTGTAAAAAAAAAAAAACTATGAATAAAAAATAAGAGGATGCATGGAGCAAATACTCAACCTTGTTGAATGAGGCAGTTTTATCTTGAGCGTGAACAAATTGGACTGAATGAAAACAGACCTAAGGAATCTGCCTTAGGTCTGATTTAAACTGACAAAGAATGGAAAATTGATTCCTGTTGCATATGAGAAGTTACAGGACTATAATGGGGCATTAAGGACATAAGGGGGAAACTGAAATTCATGTAATACTAAGTTCCTGAAACCAATATGATTTTGACTTTGGTATCCGGAATACCAGCCTCCAGAGAGATCACAGGATCAAGTACAAGCTTGAGGGATCACTAAATTAGTGTAATTCTATTACTTTCAAACTGTGTGACCTCTGGCAGCTTACTTAACTTCTGTGAGCTTCGTTTTCCCTAATGGTAGCAAACGCATCTGTTGTAAATATTAAATGGGACATGATAAAGCATTTAACACAGTGAGTGGTAAATAATAATTGTTATTATTACAATAATATCCATTTGTTAAGGACTAACCATGTAGATGGAGAGAGAGGAACCATGTCTGGCAGTGATGACCCCACTAGAGTTGATCCGGACTAATTCGTGTGCCTAGAGCTATGTCTAAATAGACTTGGCCCCCAGAAAATATGATAGGGAACATAAGCTGTCTTTCTAAAAAAAACTGTAAGTAATTTAAACATAGGAACATCTCTTTATTCACTGTGGAATTTCCATAGAACACTGGAAATTCCACTATTAATATAAAAAACAGAAATTATAGTAAGTAGTATAATAACTTTCTACAAGAAAACTGTGATACATCCTTAAAATGTATGAGTGATTCGCTTACAACTTGATTTTTGGCCTTTTTCCTTAGATCAACAGCTTGAATTTCAGGAAATGAGATACCTCATAGTGACTAATGTCCCTTATAATGAAGAGATGCCCAGAACCTGAGCATTCAGAGACAGAGACATGAGATTTCCTTGGGAAAATGGAGGACAATTTTCTTTAGAATAAAATGACAAAATGTAAAATTTGGAGGGATATTAGGGCAGAGAATTAAAAGACATATAAAGCAAGAATACTGTGGCACAAGAAAAGATGTTTAAATCCAAGTACTTAGGAACTATGGTAGATGATAAATCTTTCAAGAATGGATACAATTGTGCTACAAATCAAAATGAGGCAAAATTTCATGAACAGAAAAGCCCAGAATGAAGGGTAAGATGGGCTATTAGAGGGAAAAGGTGAAACTAGCTTATTTAAGGAATGAGCTTCTTCCTTTCAGCATTGTTCCCAGTCCTCTCTTACATTGTCATCAGAAATCAAATCTGGTCAAAATCCTGCCTCAATTTAATCTCTGGGTCATGCTACTCAGCCAACTCTATAAAAACCTTCAAATTAGGTTTAGAGCTGTCCTGAGTCCTACTACCATCTCACTGCGTGAATGGTACTACATAAACTTTGTTCTCATTCTGCTGGATGTGTTGTAACTGTGCTCTATAGCATAAACAATCTGAATTCTTCAACAAATATATATAATTTATCATAAAGAATGCTTTGCCAAATATATATTTTAAAAATTTTGTATTCTGTTTGCTATTTGGAAAACAAAACACCAGATCTGTTTCTTCCATTTTTACAACATCCACACACCTGCAACCATCTGATCTTCAACAAAGCTGACAATACCAAGCAATGGGGAAAGGACTGTCCGTTCAATAAATGGTGCTGAGATAACTGGCTAGCCATATACAGAAGATCGAAACTGGACCTCTTCATTACACCATATACAAAAATCAACTAAAGATGGATTTTAAGGCAACTTAAGCAATACTATTCTGGACATAGAAACTGGCAAAGATTTTATGACGAAAATGCCAAAAGCAATTGCAACAAAAGCAATAAATGAGATCAATAAAACCTAACAGCTTCTGCACAGCAAAAGAAACACTTGCACTCTGTGCATCTGACAAAGCTCTAATATCCAGCATCTATATGAAACTTAAACAAATTTACAAGCAAAAACCAAGCAATGCCATTGATTAGTGGGCAAAGGTAATTAACAGACAGTTTTCAAAAGAAGGCATATATGCAGTCAATAAGCATATGAAAAAAGCTCAATATCACTGATCATTAGAGAAATGCAAATCAAAACCACAATGAGATGGCACTCACACAAGTCAGAATGGCTGTTATTAAAAAGTCAAAAAATAACGGATGCTGGTAATCTGTGGAGAAAAGAAATGTTTATATGCCATTGGTGGGAGTGTAAATTAGTTCAGTGATTATGGAAGATGGCATGACAATTCCTCAGAAAGCTAAACAAAAAATACGATTTGACCTAGCAATCCCATTACTGGGTTTATGCCCAAAGAAATATAAGTCATTCTGCCATAAATATACATGCACACAAATGTTCACTACAGCACTATTCACAATATTAAAGACTAAATATCCATCAATGACAACTTGGATAAAGAAAATGTGGTGTGTATACACCATGGAATACTATGCACCCATAAAAAAGAATGAGCTAAAGTATTTTATGGGAGCATGGCGTGGAACTGGAGGCCATCATCCTTAGCAAATGAATACAGGAACAGAAAAGCAAATACCACATGTTTTTACTTATATAAGTGGGAGCTAAACAATGAGAACTTATGGACACAAAGAGGGGAACAACAGACACTGGGGACTTCTCGAGGCTGCAGGGTGGGAGGAGGGAGAGGATCAGGAAAAATAACTACTGGATACTAGGGTGACAAAAAATTGTGTACAACAAACCCCAGCAACATAAGGTTACCTGTGTAATAAACCTGCACATGTACCCCTGACCATAACATTCAATAATAGAATTTTTTTATTGTACAGTATTTTTACTGCTATTCTTTTACAAACATTATTCTTCTTGTCAGCATTCTTTAATAGAACACTCATAAATTCTAGATCAATAACACTTTCAATCGACTATAAAAAGTATGCCATGATGGACCCAAGTATTTATTGCATGAGTATGTATCAAAAGAAGCCAATTTGATTCAGTGCATTTTAAAAATTTTATATATTTCATGGATTCATAAGATAGAAAGCTTATCTTTTCTAGAATTCTATCATAGAAAATTGTTTTCTTGTGTGCATTAAGCTATTCTTCAAGAATGTAAGTATCTTTGGGAGGTATTAAGAGGAAACTTATTCATTACCTCCTCAGTGCTATTTATTTTAATAAGCCATCTCTCCACTCCCACCCCCAGCAACAACCATAGCCAAGATAATATTTTTCTTTAGAGGAAAGAGATTTGATAGGAATGTGGTCAGTAGGCATGGGTGATTGTAGGTTATTGAAAATTGCCCTGTGATAGCAGATTTAGGATAGTAGCTGAGAACAGTCGGTCAGAGTAAATGGAGGAATTTGGGGCACATGGACGGAAGGAAAGTAAAAACTTCAGGAAGATTAGAGGGTCAGACTGATTTCCTTGATGACTTTACTGAACGGGTCCTTAAATCTCAGTCTTGGAGATGAGGGGAAGGACAGGCTCTCTCGCTAAAGTGGGCTCATTGAAGAAGTTGAGAAGGGACAAGGAAACCCATCTCATTCTACCTTCACTGTGGTATCTTAAGGAAAAACAGACACAGCAGGTGATACTGGAGACCTTTCTCCTCTGGAACCCAACTTCAAGACAAGAACCAAATATCCTGACCTGAGGTTCCTGTGAAGATGTTTCCATCTACCCTGTTGAATGAAGACAAGAAGACTATGAGGAATGCTCCTCTCTCCCCTGGCTTCCATTTCTAAACCATCTCTCAGCCTACGTCCCCAACTGTTGTTGCCCCAGACTATCTACAATCCCTTAGAGTTTCCTCCAAAGGCACTAGGCTCTTCCCACCAAGCTCCACCTGCACTGCTCCTTCTCCAGCCCTTTGAATGACTTGCTCCTTTTAGGTTGAAATAACATTTTTCTTGACTGCCCCATTTGGAAAATGACTTTTCTGCTATTCTCCGTCTCAGTGCCCAAATTATTTAATCACCTTAAAAGAAATAATTCCAGTTTCTAATATGTTCCTGTTTATTCTTTGTCCCCTCTCTCTCACCAGAATGTGAGCTACTTAAATGACAGGCTGTCTTGTTTACTACTGTTTCTGTAGCACCTACCACATGACTGACTTTTGAAGAGCACAAATATAATTCTGGTTTTGGTGGGAGCTAAATGGTGTCACTCTCAGCTCTCAAAAGAGTCAGGCTACCGCTGTGCTGTTTAAGGTTGAAAGCAAGATTTGCAGACTTGCTTTGACAAGTGGACACTCATTGCAGCCTAAGGAGTAAGGGACAGGGAATGGTGGTATCAGAAGTAGATGCCAGCATTTTCCTAGGGGAGAATCTTTATCTCTCCGTGGCAGCCAAGAATACTCCCAAAGCTAGAGTAATAACCCAAGGGAGAGGATGTTGGTTAAGTTTAAGTATAACTAATATGACTATTCCTAAGGTGATTTCCATTTCTAGCTCACTACGTTTTTTTTTCTTTCATCCCCTGACATCAGACTTGAATGATCATGGTGAAGATATGTGGAGAAGTGATGATTTGTCAGGGGCTTCCTATATGGCAGACCCAGATCTACATGCAGCCCCTAGAATACCTTGTGAGATTATGTGAAATGGTATACAATGTAGTTAACTATTTTTACTGTTATACTGAAGAATATTGAGATTCAGAATGCTTTTGCAACTTGCTTACATTTTCAAAGCTAGAAGCTTGCTTGCACTCACAAAGCTAGAACGTGGCAAGGTTGAAATTTGCAGTGAAGTTGCTATGTTTGACTTGAAAACAAGTTCCATTTCCATTATAAGATTCTTCTCCAGAAAATAATCTGGGAAACTAAATAAATAGCTCACAGACTCCTGTGCTCTCCTTCATAAGGAATTTCCTTTTACAATGGAAATGGCAGGAAGAGATGGACACTTAGACCAAATAAAAGGGGCTTTCTAATATTAGAATCTTAGATATTGTAATAACTGCAGCAAATTTCTGGAAGGAAAACCCTTCTGTGCCTGTGCAAATGGCACTTACCTGACCTTCACGTAGACCAGTTCTCAAGCCTCATTATTTCTTTTCAACCACTCTTATTCTACATCTTATTTCCGGGACTTGGTCATTTTATGTTTCCAGTCCCTGGTATTTTTTTCAGAATCATTGCAGCATTAATAAAACATTAGTATCCAATTTCTTGAAAGGTTATTAAATAGCATTAGTTTGGTTCTTTTTACAAATACAAACCTTGACTGAAGCCCCAAGTTCTTTGTTAACATATGACTTCCCATGATAAACATGTCAGATGTTGTTCCAACCTATGCTCTTTCCTCTTTTAAGATCACAGTGACAAACTGACTATAAATCCAGGCTGGCAACACCCATGTCAAGTTGTTCTATTTGAAACTCAACTCTGTCACAAAATAATATGTTGCCTGAATTGAATTTCTAAAAGATCAGGTCACAGAGATAGAGACATATTCTTTTAAATTCAGCTGTGAAAAGCATCTCTTGGAAGCCACTCCGTTGTATTACCATAAGCTCAACAATGCACTACATCTTGCCATAATAATGAGATAGCCTAAAATTGAAATATTTCACTCCTACATCCATTATCTCTCTCATTTCCACAACAGTCTTCTGAGGAAGATGTTACCTAACCTTTATTTATTTTAAAATTTTAAAATTTATGTTTTCCAGCTGTATTGAGATATAATTAACAAATATAAATTGTATGCATTTAAGGTATATAATGTGATGATTATATATATACATATTCACTAATTTACAACGTATGAAATTTGCTAAGAGAGTGAATCTTAAGTGTCTTCACTGCGCATGTACACAGACACACAAAATGGTAACTGGGTGGTGATAAATGTGTTAATTTGACTGTGATAATCATTTCACAGTATATATATATATAATTATATATAGAAATATAGAAATATATTTGTAATTTAAATATAGAAATATTTGACTGTGATAATCATTTCATAGTATATGTGTACAGTATAAATATATTGATATATAAATACATATTTTATATATAAATATATATTTTCATATAAATATATTTTATATTATATATTTATATAAATTTTAATCTATTTGATGTATTTTATTTATATTTTATATTATATATTTATATACAACATATATAATTTAACATATATAATTTATATAACAGTTTATGTATGTATATAAATATGTGTAAAATACATATTTATATACATACAGACTTGTACTATAGATATAAATACATTTTATATGTTATAAATATATATAGCATATATATATATATACTGTGAAGTGATTATCACAGTCAAATTAATACATTTATCAATACCCATAGTTACCATTTTATGTGTGTGTGTTATGTGTGTGTCTGTGTATGTGTGCAGTGAAGACACTTAAGATCTACTCTCTTAGCAAATTTCATATGCTGTAAATGAGTGAAGTAGCCACGGCAAAGCAAGCTGAAGTGACAACTAAGAACTAGGACTTACATTAACTTAAGTCGTCTACAGCAAAAGAGCCTGGTGGTGGAGAACACTGACACTGGGATCTGACAGAGTTACTTTTAACTCATGCCTCCATTATTTATTAACTGTCAGAAAACTGGCAAGTTTCTTAACAACTCTATGCTTTGGTTGAAATAGGGGTAATCATTGTACCTATTTAAAGGATTATAGGAGGATTCACTAAAACGTTATCTACAGATATTATTAATTATACTTATTAGTCCCCCTTTCATAATTCTTTCCAGTTCATTTCATCTGCAAACAAATAGTCCTGCTGCAGAATGTAGCTTCAATCCAGCTGCTGGCAAGAGAGTATCTCTCCAGCTTCCAGGGTGCCTCATGAAGGTATTATTATGGTTACTGCAGAACACATTAACAAGAAACAGTGCTGTTTTCCTCAGAAACTACATCTCAAAGTGAGAATGGTACTCATTCTGCCTTAAGCTTAGATCGGTGTGGACACAGCTTCTAGTACTGATGATTGCAAAAGCCGGTATTAGATTCTCACTGCCTGCTAAGGAAGTATGTATGCAAGTCCTTCTGTATAGTTCTTTTCCAAATTCTTATACGTATCACCTTCCAAAGGAGTAAATCTTCAACCACAGGCAATTGTGGTCTCTGTGCTTGCAAAAAAAAGAAACGAGGCTCCTTGATAAGGGTAGCCATGAGAAGCAAGAAGTCATGATCATGGAGCTGGCAGATAGCAGGGACCAGATCTGTAGCAGCATCTAGAGCAGTGGTGGGACTGGGAAGAGTGGGGCTTGTGGAAGATCCCTAAGGCAGCCCTGAGGAAACCATTTTTAAAGCACCTGCATCAAGATGGGGTGGGGGGGAGGTAGGATGGGGTTTGAGAGCTTGAAAGGGGAGGGGGGATGGGGTGGTGGTAAAGTGTTTTAGTTGTTCAGGCTGCTATAACAAAATACCATAAACTGGCTGGCTTAGAAACAACAGAAATTTATTTCTCACGGAGAAATAAATGGAGTCTGGAAAGTCCAAACTCAAGACACTGGCAGATTTGGTGTCAGGTGAGGGCTCACTTTCTGGTTCTTAGATAGTGCCCTCTCCCTGCATCCTTATATGGCAAAAGGGGTGAGGGATCTGTCTGGGGTCCCTTTTACAAGGGATCTAATCCCATTCATGAAAGTTCTTCCCTCATGCCATAATCATTTCTCCAAAATCCCACCTCCTAATACCATCACCTTCAGAGTTAGAATTTCCCCATATGAATTTTGAAAGGACACGGACATTGATTGTATAGTATGGACTGCCAAGATCTGAACACCCAAATAATACTTGTGCAGGAGTGGGTAGCTGCCTCTTAGCCTGTGTATGGCTCCTGTCTCTAAAACAATCTCAAAAGTGTCTCAGGCTCACAGAGAAGTCCAAGGTTGGTAAGACTTCCAGGACCTTATGTGGGCTGTTTGAAAACCAGGAGGAATGTAGCAGGCTTGCCAAGGGATGAGCTGCTTTCCCCTAAGGAGGAGAGAACAGTTCTTTATTCTTTCTTTCTCCCACAGCAAAATGAAAGCATACTCAAGGCCATGGAGACCTGTTCTCTAGGACACCCTGACCTTTCCCATTCCATTTTAGGCTTAAGGGGCAGAATCTGCCATTTAAGCCATATATCTAGTTTGTGAAATTGTTTTGCATTCAAGTTCCTAGAAAATACCATGTAGTATACTTGTACTTTTTAAAAAGCTTCTCGTTTAAGATTTGATTAATGCAAATGTTTGAATATGAGGAAAAAATGATTTTGAAAGACAAAATTTAGAGGACAGTGTTCCTTTGTTTAATTATTTAATATTCAATGACTTGTCAAGAAATATATGGCCGGGCGCGGTGGCTCAAGCCTGTAATCCTAGCACTTTGGGAGGCCGAGACGGGTGGATCACGAGGTCAGGAGTTCGAGACCATCCTGGCTAACACGGTGAAACCCCATCTCTACTAAAAATACAAAAAACTAGCCGGGCGAGGTGGCGGACGCCTGTAGTCCCAGCTACTCAGGAGGCTGAAGCAGGAGAATGGCGTAAACCCGGGAGGCGGAGCTTGCAGTGAGCTGAGATCTGGCCACTGCACTCCAGCCTGGGTGACAGAGCGAGACTCCGTCTCAAAAAAAAAAAAAAAAAAAAAAAAAAAAGAAATATATGGAGAATCAGGTTTAATTCCTATTCATAATTCCATTTGTATTCAAAGTCAAAACTAAAGATAGCAAAGCATTCTAGAAGATTTAATGTATTTAAGTTCAAGAAATGGTTTCATGTCAAATGCTGACTTTGGTGATAGTGAGGCTCTATTTATGTCAAAATAAATTTTAGAAGAACAATGCCAGATTAAAAATTTGGTCAAAGTGAATAATTCAATTAAAAATAATCAAGGCTATCATTCTACTTTTTATAAATGGTAATGCAAGATAAAGAACAAACTTTTAAAAAAATCTCATGTTAATAAAGCCATATCATTGCAGCTGAACACGTTGACAGCAAACCCCAAATGTCTCAGTTTGTCAGTTAGTTTTTGCTAAATTACACATTTTTCCAGAGTCATCACACACCAGCATTCAGAATCAACAAGTGTTTCTAAGACCCTATATGTGCTAGGAAATTTGTCAAGGAGGCTTACCTGTTTTATCACATGTAATTCCCACCATAAACATTTAGAATCGCCTTTATTCCCATTGTAACTTGTGAGTCACGTAACTTGGTACATGCAAATTAGCCTGTCTTAGACAAGGATTTGGTTTTGTTTTTCTTACCCTCTGTGGATAAAGTCCAAGGTAGACATGAGCAGTAGTTCTCAACTTACAGTGATTTTTATACCACAGGGGACATTTGGCATTGCCCACAGACGTTTTTATTGTCACAACAAGGAGGGTGCTACTAGTGTCTAATGGGTAGAGTCTAAGGATGCCACTAAATATCCCATGATGCACAGTGAAACACAATAGTTAATTATTCATTCAAAAATGTTAACAGTGCCGAGGTTGAGAAACCTTGGACAAAAATAATTGAATTGGGTAACTATATCACAAAAGATGAGTCTTAGATTAGCAGTAAACATGAATTCAAGTAAGTTGAACAAACAGAAGCATTTTAAAACTGGATATTAATTTTAACTCATCTACTTTTTGGCATTCCAAAGGCTTTTATTTTTTAGTAGCAGTTAACACAGATTTTCATTTATTCATTATTTATTATACATTGGTGTGTGCCAAATATTACCCATGAAGACATAAAAATAAATAAGGCATGGCTGCTGTCCTTAGGAAGTTCAAACTCAATTGAGGGGAGGCTGACCGAAAATCCAATCATTTTTATGTAATGTGTAAGTGCTCTGATAGTCATGTAATGGAAGGGTCAAGGAACTCTGTCTGGGTCAGAGAGACTTTCAATTATGAAAATTAGAAATTTTGTTTGAATAGGAAGTTTGACTACAGTTTGAGATTTATGGTATGCTGGTATGCTTGTAGAATCTCAGTCTACTGGGTTTTTAATATGCTTTGTCATTATGTACTTCTGGTATGCTTTTAAAAATCCCAGAATTAATTTCAAATTCACTTATATGGACTTACGCTTTTACCAAGTATGAACAAAGTAAAAGATATTTTCTACAGTCTTTGGGAATGGAGTCACACATCTGAGTTAATAGACTTTTTCTGAGGAAAATGGCCACCCAAATGTCATTCACATAATGTCAGTTCTTAGAATGTTACTAATGCATCCACTATAGTCCTTTTGATTGCAAATCAAGAGTCATGGTGAGTTTATTCAAATCTCTTCATTTCCTAAGCAATTTCCCATGTAGACAATTTTTTTTGTAACCTTTACTGTCTAAATAGCAACACTCAGAAGACAAATCAATATTTCCTCAGTGTCATTTGGAAATAAAGATGTGTTGAGTAAACTGATGGACAGTTCACAGATATCTGTAACATGGGACAGATACTATGCCAGGTCCTGGGGCTACAGAGACAATTAAAGGGGAGAGACAAGTGAGGAAACGAATACGATCGTTTTGCTGTGTGCAGTTCCCATCACTTCTATCTACTCAATCATCCATCGTGTTGATTCTGCTCACTATATTTTGAATCTGTGCATATCTCTCAGTTGCAGTCACCAGTCAAAGCCACCAACATCCTTCTTTGGCATCTTGTAATAGCCTCTTAACTGGTCTCCCGACATTCTCTCTGGCTACAGAGTAAGGAATGGCATGGCTGGAGGGTAGGAGTGATCTCTTACAATTCAGTTTTGATTTCTTCCCTCCTCTGTTTAAATATTTTAATTGCTTTGTTGGTCTTTTATGAGGAATTAACTCTTAGAAAACTGAAAAAGATCTATGGCCTTACAGGAAATAGAGAAGTTATCAAAATGACCTAACAAGCAATAGATAATTTGTATTTCTTTAGGAGTCCATTCATCTCAGTGAGCTATTCAGATCTTTTGGCATATTTTGTAAGCTACTCTTACTAATTCCTGATAAAACGCACTTTATTTTTTACTGTTCATTTTTTGTCCTTGGGCCTTTTTCCTTTTTTCTTAATTAAATTAGCTAGTATCTTATCTATTTCGTGTACCTTTAAAGCATATCACACATATATTAGTGATCCCACTGCTTTTTTGTAACAATTTCTAATTTGTTATCATTATTTCCTTTCTTTTTATAGCTTAGATTCATTTTGTGGTCCTTTTCTGACTTCTTGAGTTGAATACTTACTAAAAATTATACAAACACTCAAATTCAAGCTATGAATTTCTTTTGTCATAGATTTAGTCATATTTATATTTTTTAGTATTTTTATATATAGTAAATTCAATATTAGTATCTTCTAGACATCCTGAAATTTTGTTTTTTATCTTTGAAGATATCTGAATTTAGGAGATTTTTGAAAAAATTTGAAGTAATGGGTTTTTTTGTTTTTGTTCTTTTCATTGGAATTATTTTCTGATTATATGGCATGTTGGTCAGATAATTTCTAATTTGGTAAATTTATAGAATTTTTGGTGACTTAAACTTTGGTCAGTTTTTATAAACTGTTCCATAAGTATTTAACCATCAACCTGATTAAAAGAAGGTCTATTCTGCTAAAAGACTTTAAATCATGCTGATGCAGAGGATCTGTAGTCATTGTAAGGTTATGAGAGGATTGTAAAAATGATTGATATCTTAGAAAAAGATTCAGGGCTTAAAATCCCTAAGTAGAACAATTTCAGACAAGATCAAGTTCTAATGTATAACCATGGGAGTGGTTAGTGACAGACAAAGTGATGAGAAGCGAAATGTATAAGCCTCAAGCAGTAATGGCTTAAAGCCTTAAGCCATGAAAGCATCATTGAGAATTAGAAGGATGGGGCTTCACCTTCTGACTTTCTCTTATGTAAAATGAAAGAGAATAAGCAGCTCTCATAGAAGTACCTTCAGAAGAAGTTGTATCTTCTAGAAGAGCTATGATTTAGTTAGGTCTAGGGAAAGTTCTTTGAAAAGAGGAAATATACATATAATAGGATTGGCCCTATATCCATGTTTGGTCAGAACAGAACCAGTTCATAGTCTGTTGCCTGGCTTAAGTGTTAATATTTCTTTCACTCACTAAAATGTCTTAGTTTGTAAGATAAATTATATGGTCACCCTAGATAAAAAAGATATAATGTTTTTGAAATCCATGCAAAATTATAAAGAGCTCCATGTAAATGTTGGGAAGAGAAAAGAGATGGAAGTAATGATCAAGGGATAACAAGGCACCGAATGGTTTAGAAACAAGAATTTCCCTTGTCTCTGACTTTAAAGAGAAAATTAAAGCCAGCTAATGGTAACTCCTGATATACTCTCCCACCAAACTCACATAGTTATGGAGTCCACGCAGTATTCTTTATTATTTGTCTGTTAAATAAGACATATTGTCTTCCTGCCTAAGGATAAACTTTCTGTCTGTACTCCTGCACATCCTTTCATTTCCATAGGTGACTGACTTTCCTGCTTTACCAGTCCCTTGCGTCTTTCAATTTATGGCCAATCAGGTTTAATTATGCTTAAATGTCTCTCCTAAGAATAAGAAATTCTCTCCAAAATAATAAACTTCCAGCTGCTATAATGTGGTTTTCTATATCTATTATCACTTCTTCATCTTTCATTCATGCTTAAAGCCTCTGTAAGCTGGCCTCAGCTCCTCAACTTCATTGAGACTGGTTTTCAAGTTCACCAATGATGTTCAAAGTCACTTTTCCATGCAAATATTTCCTTAACTTTAAGTGCTACCACCTCTTCCCCCATCCTGAAACTGATGTGGACAGGAGGCAGGGAAATACTAGGCAGAAAAGGGTGGGTTCCTGCCGAAGCCCCACCCTCAAGCCTGGATCCACGGCCCAAATTGAGAACATGCATTCCTGTTTTCCTGCTCAAATGTTGCTTTTTGGCCTGCCCCACCCTCCATTGTATACCCCAAAAAACCTGAGGCTCCACTGGCAGAGGGACAGCAAAGTGGCTGAGTGGCAGAGTGGAGCAGCAGAGAAAGAAAGAAAAGAAGCAGTCGCCAGAGGTCAGAGAGAAGCAGCTTGACTTCAGAGGGATGGCTTAATGGCAGGACTTTGGAGAAAACTTCGGCCAGGGATGCCCAAACTCCAGGAGAAGACCACCCTCCTGCTCTATCCCCTTTCCAGCTCCCCATCCCACTGAGAGCCACTTCCATTGCTCATTAAATTCCTCCACATTCACCACCCTTCAATTCATTCATGCAACCTACTTGTTCCTGGATGCCAGACAACAACTCAGGTACCAAGAGGGTGGGTGCAAAAGGTTGTTACCCTGACCCTTCACTGAGCTGTTAAACATTTAAGCAAAGCTAAAAGAGCACACTGTAACATATGCCCTCTTGGGCTCCAGGGGTCACGAGTATTCCCCTAGATGCTGCCACAGGCCTCACAGGGTTCTATTCCTGCTGGTGTCCAGAAGCACCTATCCAAGCCCCTATACCTGCTCACCTGCATGTTCCCCTTCCTGTGAGGTGTTGAGAGCTGCGGGCTGAATAAATAAGCCAACCCCAAGGGATCTACCCCATCTCCAAACCATCTCTTCTTTTGATAACAACACATTCCCTAATGTTCTTGTTAGCTCTCTCTCAACCCTTGTTAGAGTTTCCTTTTTGGCTTCATTTTTACTATTCACCCTTTCTTTCTTTTTTTTTTTTTTTTTTTTGAGGCGGAGTCTGGCTCTGTTGCCCGGACTGGAGTGCAGTGGCCGGATCTCAGCTCACTGCAAGCTCCGCCTCCCGGGTTTATGCCATTCTCCTGCTTCAGCTTCCCAAGTAGCTGGGACTACAGGCGCCTGCCACCTCGCCCGGCTAGTTTTTGTATTTTTTTTTTTTTAGTAGAGACGGGGTTTCACCGTGTTAGCCAGGATGGTCTCGATCTCCTGACCTCGTGATCCACCCGTCTCGGCCTCCCAAAGTGCTCGGATTACAGGCTTGAGCCACCGCGCCCGGCCTTATTCACCCTTTCAATGCTGATATTCATTAGGTTCTGTCCATGTTCCTCTTATTTTCTCACTCTTCCTGATAAGTCTTATCCATTCCTTTTTAAATTTAATTTAATTAATTTTTTTTTTTACTATTTTGTGTTAGTTAAGGTCTCTAAAGTCTCTATCTCCTACCCAAATCCTGCTCTTTCCTCCTGAAGTTCAGATCAGTATATACAGCTGCTTACTAAATATCTCCAGTTGACTCTCCCACAAAACCTCAGGTCAGCCTGTTTAAAATCATATCTTGTGCTCTAACATGCTATTCCCCTATGGTCCTCATCTAGGTTAACAGTACTCAGTTGCTCAAGCTGGAAGTATGGGTGTTACCGTGTCCACTCTCCCTTACCTTTGCTCTGATATCTACCTAACTCCAAAGGACTTTTCGTATTTTTTATGTCAAAATTTATCTACTTTTCTCCATTTACATAGACACTACTACACCTTCTAACTGGTCTGCCTCCTATCTCAATTTCCAAACTCTTCCCCTACCTGCCAAGTGTACACAGAGACATATTCACCTACAACCCATTCTCCATATTGTACCAAGCAATCTCCATAAATTGTGAATATGATCAGAGCACCCGCTTTCTAAAAAAAAAATTCAATGTCTTCTCATTGCCTTGAGGAAAACTTCAAATTCTTATAACTAACTTCTTGCAGTGTCTCCATTTGGTGGGGTATAACCTCGAAATTTTATTTATTTATTTATTTATTTTTCTATTGGCTCTCCTTTCCTTGCTTAGAAGCAGGATTCTTCATGACATTTTGGGCAGATTTCTTAACACCTGAGTCATTTTTGTCTATTAAAAGTCCATTAAGTTTAAAAGGCCAGTTTCCTATTAAGGGTCGATCTAATCTCCTTTACTCTTCCTTTTGTAAGTCAAGTGTATGGGGTTGGGGGAGAGAGCCGTGTTCTTGAGCTCTCTGCTTGGGTGAGGCTGCAGGATGTAGGACATGGATCTGGAGTACTTTATTCTTCTCTCTCTTCAAAGTTCTAACTCCTAGGCTATGCCAGGACAGGGAAGGGGCAGGCAACATCTGTTTCTCCCTAAACTGTGCTAGTGGTTCTTCCAGTCCTTTCTCTGTTGGTTGTTGCTGATTCTCTGGCCAGTGCTGATTGACCCTCTAAGCTCTTGGTGTGTCAGGCACTCAAATGCTGATTCTTCTATTGGGGTTAGGGGAAACTTACGTAGATTCTTTGGAGGGTCTTCTTGGGTGGAGAAGTGCAGGCATTATTGCCATTCCCTGATGTGAGAGATCCAGCTCCTCATTGACCTCTTCTAACCCTGTTCAGCAAACACTCCTAGTGATTTCTACTCAGCAGCTTCTCCCTGCTGGATTTTCTTGCTAGACAGCCTTGAAAGAAGGCTGGACAATGTACAAAATATTGCCATATAAAATAGTTGGATGCAGGGCACTCTGTCATAGCCTCTTTCTCTGATATCTTCCTCCAATTCATTCTGTCCTATATGGGTGGGAGCAGGGGAGCTCCACAATTTGGCCGCTTAAACAGGTATCTAGCTAGGGGCTATACGTATTACTCCCTCTGCAAATCATCTGAGTGACTCTATTCAACTTTCATGTCTAATTTGCCATGCCACTTTTTCTACACTATGTTTCTGAAATTCTGTATTTATCCATTGTGGCCCATTTAACTGCATGAGGTACAAAGACAACCTTCAGAGAAATCTCTTTCACAGAGAGCAGTCAGAGGCACAGAGGTGGCCTGATTCCTGTTATGTTTTACTTCCTGATTTCAGGGGAGCCAGCTCTGCTCTCTGACTCAATCCCTTCTCCCCTTTTTACCTGAAGTTCTATGACATCAACACCCACTTTCACAGGCATTCCAGCTTCATCATTTTTCCCAGTTAACACTTTAGAAAATGAAAACCGGTGACCCTTTTTTGGGTATGAGAGGAGCCAAAAGTTGTAGAACACAAAGTTCTAAGTACCCTTTTGGGACAGGAGAAAAAAAGCATCCCTCATTTTTATAATGTTTAAGTTGATTAAAAATACATAATTGATATATTAATTGGGAATTTATTCCACATTACTTTTTTCTTTTATTTTTAATTGACACATAATAGTTGTACATATTACAGAGTGATATTTTGATACTCGTATACAATTCGTAATGATCAAATCAAGGTTATTAGCATTAAGGTATAATTATAATTTCTTTGTGTTGGGAAAATTCAAAATCTTCATTTCTGTTTTCATGAAAATATGCAATAAGTTGTTCACTACATTCATCCAGAAAACATTTGTTAGCTATGCACCTGACAAACATCTAATAGCCAGCATCTATAAGGAATTTAAACAAATCTACAAGAGAAAAACAACCTCATTAAAAAGTAGGGAAAGGACATGAACAACACTTTTCAAATGAAGACATACCTGTGGTCAACAAGCCCATAAAAAAAGCTCAATATCACTGCTCAGTAGAGAAATGCAAATCAAAACCACAATAAGATGCCATCTAATACTAATCAAAATCTTTATTATTAAGAAGTCAAAAAATAATAGATGCTGCTTAGCTGTGGTGAAAAAGGAACACTTATTCGTTGTTGGTAGGAGTGTAAGTTAGTTCAATCATTGTGGAAAGCAGTCTGGAAATTCCTCAGTGAACTAAAAACAGAACTACCATTTGACCCAGCAATCCCATTACTGGGTATATACCCAGAGGAATATAAATGATTCTACCATAAAGACACATGCACATGAATGTTCATTGCAGCACCATTCACAATAGCAAAGACATGAAATCAACCTAAATGCCCATGAATGACAGATTGGATAAATGAAACGTGGCATATACATACCATGGAATACTATGCAACCATAAAAAAGAATGAGATTATGTCTTTTTCAGGAACATGGATGGAGATGGAAGCCATTATCCTTAGCAAACTAAAGTAGGAACAGAAAACCAAATACCACATATTCTCACTTATGAGTGGGAACTATATGGTGAGAACTCATGAACAACACAAAGTAGAGAACAACAGATACTGGAGTCTACTTAAAGCTGGAGAATGGGAGGAGGGAGTGGAGCAGAAAATATAACTACTGGGTACTGGGTAATACCTGGGCAATGAAATAATCTGTACAACAAACACCCACGACACAAGTTTACCTATATAATAAACTTCTCCATGTACCCCTGAACCTAAAATGAAAGTTTCTTTAAAAAAAAAAATATTCACCCTACAGTGCTACAGAGCACTAGAACTTTGTCCTTCTACTTAGCTGTAATTTTCTATCTGTTGACTAACTCTCCCTAACTTTCTCTCCCTCCTACCCTTCCCAGCTACTAATCGTGACAATCCCAAATTTTTTTAGCTGCCACGTGTGACTGAGAACATGCAATACTCATCTTTCTGTGCCTAATTTCACTTCACATAATGTCCTCCAGGCTCATCCATGTTGCCTTGAATGACAGGATTTTATTCTTTTTAATGGCTGAATAAGATTCCATTGTGGGGATGCACACACACATACACACACACACACACACAGAGATATACTACATTTTCCTTATCTGTTCATCCACTGATAGATATTTAAGTTGATTTCATATCTTGGCTATTGTGAATAGTGCTGCAGTAGACATAGGGGTGCAGATATCTCTTCAATATACTGATGTCTTTTCCTTGGATATATACCCAGTAGTGGGATGGCTGGATTGTATGTTAGTTCTATTTTTAGTTTTTTGAGAAAACTTCATACTGTTTTCTGTAATGCCTGGACTATTTTACATTCCCATCCACAGTGTGTAAGAGTTCCTTTTATATTCTCACCAGTATTTACTTTTTATCTTTTTAGTAACAGCCATTCTAACTGGGGTGAGATTTCATTGTGGTTTTGATTTGTATTTCCCTGATGATTAGTGATGCTGAGCATTTTTTCATATACTTGTTGACCATTTGCATATCTTTTTTAAAAAATGTCTGTTCAGATCCTTTGCCCATTCTTTAATTGGATTATTGGGTTTTTTTTTTTTCCTATTCAGTTGTTTCTTTTTATACTCTGTGTATTAGTCCCTTGCCAAATAAATAGTTTGCAAATGTTTTCTTATATTCTGCAGATTGTCTCTTCACTCTGTTGATTGTTTCCTTTGCTGTACGGAAGCCTTTTTAGTATAATATAGTGTCATTTTTCTATTTTTGTTTTTGTTGCCTGTACTTCAAGGTCTTACCTATAAAATCTTTACCAAGACCAATATTGTCTTAGTCTTTTCATGTTGCTATAAAGGAATACCTGAAGTTGGGTAATTTAAAAAGAAAAGGGGTTTGTTTGTCTACAGTTCTGCAGGCTGTACAAGCATGGCACCAGCATCTGCTTCTGGTGAAGGATTAAGTCTCCTTTCACTCATGGCAGAAGGTGAAAGAAAGCTGGTGCATAAAGGTCAGATGGCAAGACAAGAAGCAAGAGAGAGACAGACAGAGGTTCCAGGCTTTTTTTTTTTTTTTTTTTTTTTGAGACAGAGTCTAGCTCTGTCGCCCAGGCTGGAGTGCCGTGGCTCAATCTTGGCTCACTGCAAGCTCCGCCTCCTGGGTTCACGCCGTTTTCCTGCCTCAGCCTCCCGAGTAGCTGGGACTACAGGCGCTCGCTGCCACGCCCAGCTAATTTTCCACACCCGGCTATTTTTTTTTTTTTTTTTGTATTTTATTTCAGTAGAGATGGGGTTTCACCATGTTAGCCAGGATGGTCTCGATCTCCTGACCTTGTGATCCACCTGCCTCGGCCTCCCAAAGTGCTGGGATTACAGGGGTGAGCCACTGCGTCCGGCCAGGTTCCAGACTCTTTTTAACAAGCAGCTCTCAGAAATTATTACAGCAAGAACTCACTCATTTCAAGGACAGTACCAAGTCATTCATGAGGAATCCTCTTTCCTGACCCAAATGCCTCCCATTAGGCGCCACTTCCAACACTGGGGATCAAATTTCAACATGAGGTTCGGAGGGTCGAAAATCCAAAGTATAGAAAATGTCCTGAAGAGTTTATTCTGTGTTATCTTCTAATGGTTTTAGAGTTTTGAGTCTTACATTTAAGTCTTTAATTCCTTTTGAGTTAATTTTTGTGTATGTTGAGAGATAGATGGTCTAGACTCAGTCTTCTGCATATAGATAGCAAGTTTTCCTAGCACCATTTATTGAAGAGAGTTTCCCCAGTACATGTTCTTGGTGAACATTTATTGAAGAGTCCTTTCCCCATTACATGTTGATAATGCCTTTGTGGAAAAAATCAGTTGGCTGTAAATATTTGGATTTCTTTCTGAGTTCTATACTCTTTTCTATGGGTCTATGTGTCTAGTTTTATGCCAGTATCATACTGATTAGGTTACTGTGGCTTTGGAATATACACTTTGAAGTAAGGTAGTATGATACCTTCAGCTTCGTTTTTGTTTTTTCCTCAGTATTACTTTTGCTATTTGAAGTATTTTGTGGTTCCATGTGAATTTTAGGTTTTATCTTTCTATTTCTCTGAAGAATGTCATTGGTATTTTGATAGGGATTACATTAAATCTGTAGATTGCTTTGAGTAGTGTGGTCATTTTTGTAATATTCTAATCCATTAACATGTGATGTCCTTTTATTTTTGTGTTCTATTGAGTTCTTTTCACTAATATTTTATAGTTTTCATTGTAGAGATTTTTAACCTCCTTGGTTAAATGTATTCCTGAATATTGTATTTTTGTAGCTATTTTAAGTGTTTTTTTTAAATTTTTTAACTAGTTGTTAGTAGGAAAACGCTACTGTTTTTTAATGTTAACTTCATATCTTGCAGCTTTACTGAAATTGCTTATCAGTTCTAAGAGTTTTTTGGTGAAGTTGTTAGATTTTTCTCTATAGCAGATCATCTGTCATTTGCAAAGAGGGACAATTCGACTTTCCCTTTTCCAGTGTGGATGCCCTTTCTTTCTTTCCCTTGCCTAATTGTTCTGCCTAAAGCTTTCAGTACCACATTGAATAAGAGGGTGAAAGTAGACATCCTTGTCTTGCTCTAGTTCTTAGAGGCAAAACTTTCAGCTTTTCCTCATTCAGCATGATGTTAGCTGTGGGTTTGTCATATAGGGACTTTATGGTGATGAGGTATGTTCTTTTTATACCTAATTTATTGAGAATTTTTATCATGACGGGATGTTGAATGTTATCAAATGCTTTTTCTGCATCTATTGAAATGATCATATGGTTTTTGTCCTTCATTCTGTTGATGTGATGTATCACCTCTATCAATTTAGATATACTGAAACATCCTTTGATCCCTTGAATGAATCCCACTAGATTGTATTGTATTATCTTTTCATTGTGCTTTTCAATTTAGTTTGCTAGTATTTTATAGGGGATTTTTGCATCTATTTTCAGTAGGGATAATGGTCTTTAGTTTTCTTTTATTGTTGTATCATTGTCTGGTTTTAGTAGTGGGGTAATACTGGTCATATAGAATAAATTAGAATTTCCTCCTCTTCAATTATTCGGAATAGTTTAAAAAGAATTGGTGCTAATTCTTCTTTCAGGGTTTCGTAGAATTTAGCAGTAAAGCCATCTGTCTTGGGCTTTTTGTTGGGAGGCTTTTTATTATTTATTTAATTTTGTTACCATTGTTAGTCTGTTCAGGTTTTCTATTTCTACTTGGTTCAATCTTGGTTGCTTATATGTGTTCAGGAATTCATCTATTTCTTCTAGGTCTTTCCATTTGTTGACGTATAGTTGTTCATAATAGTCTGTAATAATTCTTTGTATTTCTGTGGTATCAGTTATAATATCCTCTTTGTAGTTTGTCATTTTATTTATTGGGTCTTCTTCCTTCTTTTCTTAGTCTTCCTAATGGTTTCTCCATTTTGTTTATCTTTAAAAAAAACAATTTTTTGTTTGTATTATTTTTATGTCTCTATTTCATTTAGTTCTGCTGTGATCTTTCTGATTCCTTTTACTAATTTTGGTCTTAGTTCTGTTTTTCTACTTTCTTGAGGTATATTGTTACGTTGTTTATTTAGAATCTTTTTACTTTTTTGATATAGACATTATTGCCATAAACTATCCTCTTAGTACTGCTTTTACTGTTTCCCATAGATTTTGGTACATTGTTGTATTAGTCCATTCTTGCACTGCTATAAAGAAATACCTGAAACTGGATAATTTATAAGGAAGAGAGTTTTGATTGACTCATGGTTATTCAGGCTTCACTGGCTTCTGCTTCTGGGGAGGTCTCAGAAAACTTAAAATCATGGTGGAAGCAAAAGGAAAGCAGGCACATTTTACATGGCTGGAACAGGAGGAATGGGAGAGAGGTGGGAGGTGCAACACACTTTTAAACAACCGGATCTTGTAACTCTGTCATGAGAACAGCACTAGAGGGATGGTGCTAAACCATGAGAAACCATCCCCATGATCCAATCACTTCCCACTAGGCCCCAACTCCAAAATTGGGGATTAAAATTTAATACGAGATTTGGGCAGGGACACAAATCCAGACCATATTGACTGTGTTTTTATTTTCACTTGTTTTAAGAAGTATTTTGATTTCTCTCTTAATTTTTTAGAAGACCCGTTGGTCATTCAAAAGTATGTTGTTAATTTTTATGTATTTTTACAGTTTTCCAAGTTTCTCTTACTGATTTCTAGTTTTATTCCATTGTGGTGTAAGAAGATACTTGATATGATTTTGATTCTTGAAAAGTTATTGGTATCTGTTTTATGGGCTAACATATCATTTATTCTGGAAAATGTTTCATGTGCTAATGAGAAGAATGTGTATTTTACAGCTGTTGGGGAAAAAAAATGTTCTGCAAATGTCTGGTAGGTCCATTTGGTCTAAAGTCCAGATTAAGTCCAATGTTTCTTAGTTGATTTCCTGTCAAGATAGTCTGTCCAGTGCTGAAAGTTCAGTGTGGAAGTCTCCAACTATTATTATATTGGGGTCTACCTCTTTCTTTAACTCTGAAAATATTTGCTTTTTATATCTGGGTGCTTCAGTGTTGGGTGCATATATATATTACAATTGTTATCTCCTTTTGCTGAATTGACCCCTTTATCATTATATAATGACTTTCTTTGAATATTTTTATTTTTATATCAATTCTATTTTGTCTGATATAATTATAGGTATTACTGTACATTTTTTGTTTCCATTGGAATGTAATATCTTTTTACATCCCTTCACTTTCAGTCTATGTGTGTCTTTACAGGTGAAATGAGTTTTTTGTAGGCAGCATATAGTTGAGTATAGTTTTTTTTACTCCCTTCTGCCAGAGTGTATCTTGTAAATGGGAATTTAAGCTATTTACAATCAAAGTTGTTACTGATAGATTAAGACTTTCTCCTGTCATTTTGTTTATTGTTTTTTGGTTGTTTTGTGTACCCTTTGTTATTGCTTCCTCTTTTGTTGTTTATCTTTGTGGTTTGATGATTTTCTGTAGTAATGATGCTTAATTGTTTTCTCTTTCTCATTTGTGTATCTGCTCTAGTGGTGAGTTTTATACCTTCATGTGTTTTCATAATGTCAGATAATTGTCTTTTTTTCCCAGATGTAGAACTCCCTTAAGTATTTGTTGGAGGGCTGGTCTAGTGGTGATGAATTGTCTCATCTCAGTTTTTGCTTGTCTGAGAAAGAATGTATTGTTTCTTCATTTTTGAAATATAACTTGGCTGAATATATATACTATTCTAGGCTAGAAGCATTTTTAAAGAATTTTTTTCAGCACTTTGAATATATAATTTCATTCTCCCCTGACCTATACAGTTTCTGCTGAAAAATCTGCTGTTAGTCTGATAGGGATTCCCTTATGTGTGGCTTGACTGTGTGTGAAACAGTTCCTTGCTATTTGTAGAATTCTCTCTTTGCCTTTGACTTTTGAGAAAGAGGACATTTTTTTGATTGAATCTAAGTCGGTATTTGAGCTTACTGGATCTGGATGTCTATAGCTCTCCTAAGGCTTTGGATATTTTCAGCTATAATTTCACTAAATAAATTTTATATGCCTTTTCTTATCTCCTCTCCTTCTGGAAATCCTAAAATTCAAATGTTTGTTTAATTAATGTTATCCCATATGTCAAGAAGCCTTACTTCATTCTTTTTTCTTCTCTTGATTTTTTTTTTGTCTGACTGAATTATTTCGAGAACTCTGACTTTAAGTTTAGAAATTCTTTTTGCTGCTTGATCTAGTCTATTATTGAAACTTTGAATTGTATTTTTCATATCATTCATTGAATTATTCAGCTCCAAGATATCTGTTTGGTCCTTTTTTTGTAATATCTTTCTCTTTCTTGAATTTCTCATTCAGTTCATGAATTCTTTTCCTGATTTCTTTGTATTGTCTATCTATGTTTTCTTATATCTCACTGAGTTTTCTTCAAAGAATTACTTTAAATTCCCTTTTAGGTATCTCATACTTTCCTTTTCTTTGGGATCTGAGCGTGGAGAATTTTTATCCTCTTTAGGAGGTGTTATGTTTCCCTGCTTTTTCATGTCTCTTTTGTCCCTATATTGACATCTCCACATCTGTTGTAACAGTCACTGCTAATTTTATGAAGTAACTTTTGTGGGAAAAGACTTTTTCCTGTAGATGTATTTATAGTGTCAATTGAGTGGGATGTTTTGTCTTTGGTTTTGGGTAGCAGTAGTGTAGGCTTTATATGATTTATTTGACTGTAATCAATGTCAGTCGTGTCTGTGAGTTTCTCAGTGGCCTATGCTGCAGTTGTTTGCGGAGGTCATGGGCGGTTTTACAAGGGGTATTGATAAACCCGTCACTGGAAGGGGAGAATTTACAGGCAGTGACAATGGAGGGTCTTGGGCAGGCTATTCCTTGGGCCCCTGGGTAGAGTACATGGGCATCAGTGATGACAGCAGTTGGCCCGAAGTTAGCTGGTCTTCAGGCTCCAAACAACACTCATGATGCTGGCGGTGGCAGCAGACCTTGCCCAGGCACTGATGGTGGATCCACTGGAGGGGGAGGGGTTGCTGTCAATGTGCAAACCCCAAGCTGGTGGCTCTCAGGTTCTAGGGAATACTTGCTTTGGTTCTCTGTTTCCTGGATGTAGACTCTCTGATACACTTGACTACCTGTTCTTCAGGGTATAGAGTACTGCATGAGCCCTATTTTGGGGATGTGACTGGAGACACCACTGGGTCCAGCTGATGTCACAATGCTGCAGCCCTCTATGGGTATGGAGGGATATTGGCAAGGCCCCAAGTATTTGAACATGCAGGGGCTATTGGCCTTAGGGCAAGATGTAGTCTGGTGGTGGCTCCAGCCTCAAAATAACACCATACTGTGGTGGCCTGGTTCCAAGGGAGTTTGGGGACCAATTTTTTATTTCCTCTCTGAAACAATGCAGATGTGTGAACTCCAGGAAGCTCTTTACACAATACTGAGGACCTGTAAAGGCTGCAGAGCTCTTTTGTTGTCAGTATTGCATGCCTCTGTGGTGGGAATGGAGACTTCTTGGGATCTCTTGTTTACATTTCCTCACAACATGGAGTCCCTCTTGGCTCTGAGCTAATCCTGGCCAACTGCTTCACTTCCCTCTCCATGCTTCCACTGTGAATTTCTATGCTTCGTCCCATCTTTGCCATTTCTTTGCTAAATTCCCGTGTTCTTCCTCAGTTGCTCTGTTTGATATGTGATTATCTGTATGTTATTTTAGTCATTCTTTGTGGGAGAGGCAAGTTCTTGGTGATTCTTGTCAGCCATCTAGATAGCCAAGAGTATTGCATTTAAAAAATCAACATTAAATTGTCTTTTTATATTTTTAAATTATACTTCGTACATATATATATTTATGGAGTACAATTTGATGTTTCAATACATATATATGTTGTATAATGGTCAAATCAAGGTGTTTAGCATATCTAACACCTCATACATTTATTATTTTTATGGCATGAATGTTCAGAAGCCTCTAGCTATTTTGTAATATAAAATATCTTACTGTTAACCATTGTCACCCTCCTGTGCAATGGAACACCAGAATTTATGTCTGCTATCAAATTGTAACTTTGTACCCATTGACCAAACTCTCCTTATCTTCAGTCTCTGGTAAACACTGTTTTAGGCACAAAGAGTGAAATCAGGCAGTATTTGTCTTTCTGTGTCTGACTTATTTTACTTAATATGATGTCCTCCAGATCTATCCACATTGTCCCAAATGGCAGAATTTCATTCTTTTTTATGGTTGAATATGATTTCATTATGTATATGTGACACATTTTTAAATTCATTTATCTGTTATTGGACTCTTGGCTTGATTCCATGTCTTGGCAATTATAAAAAGGGTGAAATAAACATGGGAGTACAGATATCTCTTCTTCATATTGATTTCATTTCATTTGGATATATACCCAGTAATGGGATTGCTGGATTCTTAGGCAGTTTGATTTTTAATTTTTAAAGGAATCTCCTTACCGTTTGCTGTAGTGACTATAGTAATTTACAATCCCACCAGCAGTGTGTTAAGTACTTCCTTTTCTAATCATCTTTTCCAACACTTGTTTTCATTTGACTTTTTTGATAATAGGCATTCTAACTGGAGGAGATGGTCTCTCATTGTGCTTTTAATTTGCATTTTAAATTTAAGAATCGTTGGTGATACTAAGCATTTTTTCATATACCTTTTAGCCATTTGAATGTCTTCCTTTGAGAAATGTCTATTAAAATGTTGCTCATATTTTAATCAAGTTATTTGTGGGGGAGGTGTTTTGTTGAGTTGTTAAATTTCTTGTATAGTCTGGTTATTAACCCCTTATCAGATGTGTTTATAGCTTGCAAATATCTCTCCAATTCTGTCGATTATCTCTTCATTCTGTAGATTGTTTCTTTTGCTCTGCAAAAGCTTTTTAGTTTGATGTAATCTCATTTTTCTAATTTTGCTTTTGTTGCCTGTGCTTTTGAAGTCTTATTTTAAAAATCCTTCCCCAGCCCAATTCCATAATATGTTTCCCCTATGTTTGCTTCTCGTAATTTCATTTAAGTATTTAATCCATTTTGAGTTGATTTTTGTATATGGTAAGAAGTAGAGATCTAGTATCATTCTTCTCCATATGGGTATTTAATTTTTCCAGCACCATTTATTGGAGACACTGTCCTTTCCCAAGTGTCTGTTCTTTGTCAAAAATCTGTTGGCTGTAGGTGCAATAATTTATTTCTGGGCTCTCCATTTTGTTTCATTGATCAATGTGTCTATCTATCTTTTTTTTTTTTTTGTTACAAGTACCATGCTATTTTGCTAACTGTAGCGTTGTAGTATATGTTGAAATCACATACTGTGATTCCTTTAGCTTTGTTCATTTTGCTCTTGATTGTTTTGGCTGTTTTAGGTTTTTGTATTTCCATATGAATTTTAGAATTTTTTTTTTATTTCTGTGAACAATGTCATTGGAATTTCTGTAGGTATTGAATTAAATCTGTAGATACCATTGGGTAGTAAGACCATTTTAACAATATTAATTCTTCCAATTCATGAACACAAGATGTCTTTTTACTTATTTGTGTATTCTGCAATTACTTTTATCAGTGTTTTATAGTTTTCCATGTGGAATTGTTTCAATTCCTTGATTTAGTTTATTCCTAGGGACCTTTAATTTTGTAGTTACTGTAAATGAAATTGTTTTGTTTTTTTCAGATAGTTTGCTATTCACAAATAAAAACACTACTGAGTTTTGTATCCTGCAACTTCAGTGAATTAATTTAATAGTTCTAACAGTTGTTTTGTTTTGTTTTGTTTTGTTTGGTGGAGTTTTATGGTTTTCGATATATAAGATAATATCATCTAAAAACAGGGACAATTTGACATCCTCCTTTTCAATTTGGATTCCCTTATTTCTTTTTCTTCCCTAATTTTTCTGGTTAGGACTTCCAGTACTATATTGAACAGAATAGTGAAAGTGGGCACCCTGTCTTGCTTCTAGCTTTTCCCTGTTTAATATGTTAGCTGTGAGTTTGTCACATATGACCTTTATTCTATCAAGGCACATACTTTCTATATCTAATTTGTTGAGCGTCTTGTCATGAAGGAATGTTGAATTTTGTCACATGCTTTGTCTGCATCTATTGAAATGATCGTGTGAGTTTTTTTCCTCTCTTTTTGTTAATGTGGTATATCACATTTATTGATTTGCATATGTAGGATCATTCTTGTATACTTGGGATAGATCCCACTGGCAAATATCTTGTTAAGAATGTTTGCATCTATGTTCATCAGGGATATTGCTTTGTACTTTTTTGTTGTTGTTGTGTTATGGTTTGGTTTTGGAATCAGGGTAATGCTGGCCTCATAAAATGAGTTTGGAAGGATTTCTTCCTCTTTACTTTTGAAATGTTTGATAGAATTCATCAGTAAAGCCATCATGCCATTTTTTTTTGATAAAATACTTTTAATCACTCGTTCAATTTCCTCACTAGCTATCAGACTGTTTAGAGTTTCTATTTCTTCATAATTTAATCTTTGTAGGTTGTATGTGTTCAGCAATTTATCCATTTCTTCTATGTTCTCAAATTTGTTAGTGTTTAATTTTTCGTTAGAGTCTCGTGTTTTTTGGTGTTTCTTTGATATCAGTTGTAATGTCTCCCTCCTTTTTCATCTGTAATTTTTTTTATTTGGGTCTTTTTTCCTTTATTTCTTGGTTACTCTAGTTGAAGGTTTATCAATTTTGCTTATCTTTTCAAATAACCAACTCTTAGTTTTGTTGATACTTTGCATTTTTTGGTGTCTAGTTTGTTTCTTTCTTCACTGAGCTTTATTATTTCCTTCTAGCAATTTTTGAATTATTCTTGTTTTTTTAGTTCCTTGAGGTGCATTGTTAGGTTGTTTATTAGATATCTTTCTCACTTATTATGTATGGATTTATTGCTGTGAACTTTCCACTTATAACTGCTTTTGTTGTGTTCCATGGTTTTGGTATAATTTGTTTTCATTCTTGTTTGTCTCACACCATTTTTATATTTCCCTTTTAATTTCTTCATTGATGGATTGGTTACTTAGAGGCAAGTTGTTAAATTTCCATGGATTTTTGTGGTTTCTGAGGTTTTTCTTTAATTTCTAGTTTTATACCATTGTGTTCCAAAGAGATACTTGATATGACATTTATCTTTTTAAAGTTGTTATACTTGTTTTGTGGCCTAACATGTAATCATTCCTGGACAATGTTCTATGTGCAGTTGAGAACAACGTATATTCTGCAGCTGTTGCTTAGATTGTTCTGTAAATGTCTGTGAGGACCATTTGGTCTACAGTGTAATTGAAAATTGATGTTTCTTTTCTTTTCTTTTCTTTTTTTTTTTTTTTTTTTTTGAGACGGAGTCTCACTCTGTCACCCAGGCTGGAGTGCAGTGGCACGATCTTGGCTCACTGCGACCTCTGCCTCCCAGGTTCAAGCAATTCTCCTCTCTCAGCCTCCTGAGTAGCTTGGACTACAGGTGCACGCCACCACACTCAGCTAATTTTTGTATTTTTAGTGGAGACAGTGTTTCACCATATTCGTCAGGCTGGTCTTGAACTCCTGACCTTAGGTGATCCACTCCCCTCGACCTTCCAAAGTGCTGGGATTACAGGCATGAGCCACCATGCCTGGCCAGAAGATTGATGTTTCTTTGTTGATTTTTTGTCTAAATGATCTATCTACTGTTGAAAGGGGGGCATTGTAGTTCCCTATTATTATTATATTGCAATCTATCTCTCACCTTAGATCTAATAATATTTGCTTTATATATTTGGATACTCTAGTGTTGAGTGCATAAACATGTAAAGTTGTTATATCTTCTTGTTGTGTTAATCTCCTTGTCATCGTATAGTGACCTTCTTGACCTCTTTTTGTCATTTTTGATATAAAGTCTAATTCATATGTAAATATGGCTGCTTCTGCTTGCTTTTAGTTTCTGTTTGCATGGATTTTGTTTTTATTCCTTTACTTTCGGTGTATATTTTTCTTTAACAATGAAATGAGTTTTCTGTATATAACATATCATCAGGTCTTTTTGTTTGTTTGTTTTTCTGATGTTTCAAAAATCCATTCAGTGACTCTCTTTTAATTGGAGAATTCAGTCCATTACATTCAAGATAATTCTTGATAGGTAAGGACTTACTACTGCTATTTTGTTACTCATATTCTAGTCATTTGGTAGATTATTTCTTCTTTATTTCCTCTCTTGCTGTTTTCTTTTGTGGTTAAGTGATTTTCTTCAACAATGTGTTTTGATTCCTTGCTTTTTAGTTTTTGTGTATCCATTATAGGTTTGTGCTTTGTGCTTACCATGAGGCTTACAAAAGACATCTTATAGTTATAACCAATTATTTTTTTACCTGATAGCAACTTAACTTTAGTCCTGTCAAAAAGAAATAATCAAAATAAAACTCAACTCTTTGAATTTATTTCTGCCACCTCCAAAATTTTGAATTTTTGATGTCACAATTTGCATATTTTTATATTGCCTATACCTTAACAAACTTTTGTAGTTACAATTATTTTTAAACTTTTTGTCTTTTATTCTTCATATTAAGGATATATGTGGTTTATATACCACAATTACCATATGATTATATTCTGAATTTGTATGCTTAATTTTACCAGTGAGTTTTAAACTTTCAGATGTTTTCTTGTTACACCTCTTCTTTCAGTTTGAATAACCTCCTTTAGCATTTCTTGCATTCTCTTTGTCATTGAACTTCCGTGACCCTTATATTTGCTCTTTGGATGTTGTCCCTTAGAACCTGTAAGCTTTATTTCTTTTCATTTTTAAAATCTTTTCTCCTCTGTTTATTTTCAATTAGTGTATCTTCGAGCTTACTGATTCTTCCTTCTGCCTGATCAATTGTGTTGTCCAGACCTTCTATTGTATTTTTTAGTTCATTCATCACATTTTTCAGCTTCAGGCTTTCTGTTTGATTTTTTAAATTTTTTCAATATCTTTGTTAAAGTTATCTGATTAAATATCTGAATTGCTTTTTTGTGTTATTGTGGAATTCACTGAGCTTCCCCAAAACTGCTATTTTAAATTCTTGATCTGAGAGGTTACACATTGCCATCTTATTACAGTCAGTCATTGGCTTCTTATTTTGTTCATTTTTGAGGCCACAGTTTCCTGTTTGCACTTGTTTATTTTGGATGTATGTGTCTGTGTCTTTGCACTGAAGTATTAGGTATTTATTCTAGGCTTTCTGTCTGTCTGGGTTTGTGTTGATCTTTCTAGAGTATATATGTCTCTCCTAGGCAGATTATTAAGGTCCCTTATCTCAAGATTGCTGACTCTTTTTCAGCACTACATGGTGCCCTAAGCTAATGTTTGCTGTAGCTCTTTCACAGGTTCTGAGTTTTGCATAGTGCCTATTTTGGATGGGCCTGGGGGTGGGATGAAAAGTGGATACATGGCTATCGGGGAAGGCTGGCTGAAGGTTTGTGCCCAAAGCACTCATGGATAATGCCTCCTATAGCATGATGCTTCTGAGTAGCCTTTCTGATTTCTGCCTAAGGAGTTTTTACCCTACAGACACTTGCAATGATTCCCACAGGTTAAGGCAGGAATGTTTTTCCTCCTAAGGAACCCAGGATGGTGGGGAAGCCAGACGTCTGCCTTGATCACTGATCTCAGTTTTTTTTAGAGGCAACACTTTTCCAGTGTAGAAGTTCAGGGGCAGTTTTCCATGTGCTGCCTGGCAGCTTGCTGGAGGGGCATCAGGTTAAAGAAATTCATTTCCCCTACCTTCTGCTCCTGGTTTTTCACTTCTCTGAGGCTCTAGGGATTGTCATAGCCTCAGTTGTAAGTTTTGGGATATTCTGGGTGATAATCTTGGCACTGGATAGCTATTTTTGCTTTCCTATGAGTGAAGCCAGATTGCTCCTACTCTGCCATTTTGATGCTATCAGTGAATCCATTTTAAATTTTCACTAAATCGTCTGCTGGAGGTGATTAGAGAAGAAACTTCAATGTTTGACATGTTAACGAAAGGCAGCTAAGTGGTTGCAAATGTCACATGGCAGAGTCAAAAATCAGCAGCTATTGCAAGGGAAGAAGGAGGGCAAGAGCAGTCTCTTAAGGTTTCTTTTTCTGAGTCCAGCACACAGCCTTGCAGAGAAGCAACTTTTCTTCCCCACGTATTTCTTGAATTGTGTGGTTGTTGTTATTCTTTTTCATCTTCGGGCTGCTACTTCATTTTTGAGTTTTTATTTCGACATAAAAGAGGCACTGCTCCACCCTTCAGTTTGTGTTATCTTCTTTTTTGTCCACGTGATTCCATGTTCTCCTTCTGCCTCTTGGCTTTCACCCATCTTTCATTTGGAGAGTATCAACAGGAATCAGCCAGAGGGATAGTTTGCTGTCTATAGAATTGGCCTCTTCAAGCTGTAGACAGACTTCCCCAGAAGGTCATTTCAATGTCAGACAGGTCTTCAGGGCAGCCACACAGTACCTGGAAGGATGGGATGGCCATAAAAATGTGCCAATCAGATCTCTTGCTTCGGGGAGCATAACTAATTGGTAGCCTCAGCTGCTCTTCTTCTGGCTCTTCCCTGCTCATTTGTTTGCGATGAGATCATGTCTCCCATGAATTCCCCCCAGATAACAAATGGGCATAGTGGGGATACTGGCCTAATAGATGCAGACCTATTCCTGTAAAACACAGGACTCCTTTTCTTGGTGACTTTACTTGAGAATTTCCATATGGCTAAAGCCTTCTTAGAACTGTGCTGCAGCTTGGAAGTCTTATTACTTAATCCCTCTTACTTTCTCCTTTGTAAGCCCCAAAGATGTTTAAATGCTGAGAAAGGTTGAAAATGGTTGAGAAAACTTGGGACCCCAAAAAATGAGATGGGGGCAACTGGATGGATTTCCTGAAGATATTGACTCTGCACACTCCTCCCCATCCTGACAATTCTCAGAGCTTTCAGCAGTTATCAGCCCTTCCCTAGCAAGAACTAACACGACCCTCTTGCTAGAAGATAAAGCAGTGAGTCAAGAAGAATCCCACTCAAGAGCTTCCCCTACTTCCTCTCCTAGATTCCACACTGATAACTATGATTCCAGCTGAAGATGTGCTGGGCCAGATAAGGGAAGGAAGAAATTATATACTAGAGAAACCATGAATTTTAGCTAGCTTATACTTGCATTGGAATTTTAGGGATATTTGATGGAGGGTACTGGAATGTAAGAGTGGACAAGCAAGAATTCATTGACTTGGGGGAACTTTCTTGACACTGAATTTACCATCCTCGTGAGGACCCCTGGATGAAGGGCAAACTCACTGCTAGGGTGGCTATTAGAAGCCTGGAGCACTGTGGAGGTAAATTGCAGGCTCGTTCCTGTGAGAAATGCAGTTTTGCCTGGAGTACTTCACCAGGCACCCTCAGCTGATGTGTTTGCCATTGGCCTGGCTGACACTTTCTTAGAACCACACTGCAGTTTGCTGCAGGCTGAATTGCCTTCCACCCAGTCACTCCTCTTTTCCCCTCGTTCACAGCTGTCTGTCTCTGCCCACTCTTTGAATTTTCCTCTTCTTTATCCTTATAGGTATTTCCCCCAATGAATCTCTTATATGCAACATCTCGTCTTGGTGTCTGCTTTTAAGAGGAATTCAAATTAACATACGGGAATATTCTGGTATTAAGTCTATGAGAGGAAAAGCCAGGAAGAGGTAGAAATTCCATAAGAACTTGTTTTTCTTGAGGAATTATTTTCCCTGGATTTTTCCCTAAATCTCCAGTAAACAAGCAATGAGTTGTTTGTCCCCAAGCTATCCTTATACCCTCAGACTTAGAATTCTGTTTCCCAAGGCTACTCCCCTTCACAGGAGAATATAAATTATAACACTCACACAGCAGAGATTGAAGAGCTTGAGCTCCAATTTAGACTTCTGAGGCCAAAGGGCTCTGATTCTATCCTCAGAGTTCCCATTCCAAGTCAGGTTTAAGCTGATAATTATGGAAGCAAAAGGAAGCTTGCTGATCGCAGTCCTGTGTGGTCTCTCTGTGTGCAATGTGTCTCAATCCCTCCCTTTACTTTCATATTTAATAATGTTGTCAGTGACCCATTAGGGAGCCATAAGATCTGTTCCCACGTAGAACCCACCCCAGATGGATCCTTGTGTGGTTCTGATTAGGTTTCAGGCTCCACCCTGCCCAGGGCTTTTGTAATTTGACTGGAAGATCTGCCTTGGGGTTTAATGAAAATATGTAGAAGTGAGAGCCTACCTTGTGCCAATTTCCTTCCATTTGAGTGAAGTTACTTTTACTTTGCCACTTTCACTTTCATCAAATACACCCTCACTTTTGAGCAAGAATCACCTGGTTGATATTGGCTGCCTTCCCCGAGGCTCCTATATTTTGAATTTTTACAAATATTCGTCTGCATCCCTCCTCACCTGTGAGTAGTTTGTGCACCTACTTGCCAATGTTCATTTGCTGTGTGAAGTGTGTGTTACTTTGATATGCCTTTCCCAAAATGTGTATCATAGAACATTGATTCCTTGAGATGTTAATAATTGTTCTGCAAAAATGGCTTCATAGTCAAATAAATTAGAAAAGTCTGCATTAAAAAATAAATTATGTATAGGAACACATAAAACATTTTGACTTTAAGACTTCTCAGGGTCTTTAAGGTGCTCAAGAGTGTGGTGAATATTCAGGAGGAAGATAAAGTATGTAATAACTTCCAAAATTACTTACCACAGAATCCATGGAGTCCATTTTGATTTTTGCAGTAACTTCACAGCTGATGCCTCAGGGGCTGGCATGCACAAAATTCAGGGCTGCGTGCTGAGAAGGGTGTGGGGTGCCTTACCCTGATAAGGAGTCTCTACTGAAATAAGACTGATCCCTATTGCCCCTCCAAGGAGTTTCCTGCAGGGAGAGACATCGGGACTGTGAATGATTTGATGTTAACGTCCTGGGTGCTTCTATGGCAACATAAAAGGGTTTAATGCTAGTCCCTGCCTTCAACTTTAAACACTGCCAGACGCAGACCCTGAGATGTGCAGTTAATTATTTTAGTTCCTTTTCTTCCTGGATTCAATTGGGTCCCATCAAAAACACAAAGCTCATCGTGGCTGAGAAAAACAGGTCACAGTTGGAATTCATTTGGCAATAGAGGAGATTGGATTATGTCCCTGAATATCTGCTTTGGAAACACTAAAACTTCCAAGCTTTTGCTAAACAAACTGTTCCTGTTTATGTGACACACCGTAAGCCATGGGTCCGGACTGTACTTCTGTTCGAAGTCCTCCTAAATTGTAGTTTATATTCAAATCTATTGCGCATCAAAACCCACAGTTTAGCAAACTCCAGGATACATATACATTCAGAGACTTCTTGATATGTGCTATGGCCTAAACATAACCTGAATTGCTTTAGAATGAACATCTTTGTCAATTATTCTCTGGAATTAGGGACACCTTTCCATGTAGATCACCTGACAAATCCAGGCGGGGATTACAGCCTAAGTCAAAGTGAAAAGATTTAAGTGCTTGGCTAATATAGCAAATCCTAGGGATCTAGGATTCAGGGGACATTCCCTTATTGGTGGTTTTCTTACAATCTTGAGGCTCAGTCTGATGATTGGACATAATTCAATGTTTAAATACTCCAGGAATAACTCAATGAGCCTGGGAATATAAAGAGAACTGCTGTCACACTGTGGAATATTCAGTTATTACTTGCAATTTCTTTAAAAGTTTCTATACATTTTCTTTATATACCACTGAGGATTTACTTCAATATTCATTTTTATTTATATATTTATTACTCACTTCCTTCCACTGAAGATCTGAGGGCATGGATTTATTCCAAGAATCTGAGATCTTTCCAAATACACAAGACTTGGTTTCTATTCATTTGTTGTTCACTCGGCACTGGTCCTCCAAAAGTGAACCACATCGCTATTCCTATAGTGACAGGACATTGCAACTCCCTCTTTCCACTTGGTAATTTTTTTCCTTGTGAAGGATGACAGTATCTACGAGGGAGACCTGTTTGAGCATGTGGCATAACAGGGAGAAGGTCCGTAAAGGGAGGAGTGATGGAACGTTTCATTAAGAAGGGATAAGGGGAAATGAGGACAGAATTAATGAGCACGTTAGGAACAAGAAGATGTCAGGAAACTGTATATTTGATTCTCTGAAGTTCACAGTTTCAATACATGCATTTGTCTTGTGGTTTAAGTACATGGAGCTTTGATAATGCTCTTTTCCTAAGGGAAACACTGACACTTCAGGCTTGCAGAGACAAAAGCAGTCTAGCTCAAGCTTGTCCAACCCACAGCCCACTGGCCACATGTGTCCCAGGATGGCTTCGCAGCGCAATTATGTAAACTTTCTTCAAACTTTCTTCAAACATATAAGTGGGAGCTAAATGATGAGAACACAGGGACACATCGAGGGGAGCAACACATACTGGGGCTGATTTGAGGATGGAGGGTGGGAGGAGGGAGAGGGTCAGTAAAAATTTTTTTTTTTTTTTGCAATTTTTTTTGGCTCATCAGCTACTGTTAGTGTTGGTGTATTTTATGTGGGGCCCAAGACATTTCTTCTTCCAATGTGGCCCAGGGAAGCCAGAAGTTGGACACTCCTGCTCCAGCTGAACGCATTTTCCAGGATCTTTTTTTTTAATGTCCAAAGGAAATAAAATAAAAATCACAGAATATTTTGCAAGACAAAAAAATATATGATATTAATGTAGTTAGAGGCCATGACACTACATTCTAGGAAGGGGTGGGGGTCATGAGCAGGGCACCTGCTAGGGGTCTGGTTACAGTAGCCGAGGTCCATCACTTGGCATGGGAGGTTTGGATAGGCAGAGAAGAAAGTCTCTCTACAAGGATGAGGCAGTCTTTTTACCCTTCAACACTTTTTAAATCACCTTACAGGAGGGAAGAATTTGAATTATGCATTGGAAAGTTGCATTCTTTAATATGATCTTCTCATTTCTATGAATTGAGATGTTTTCTACATTCTCCTTATTCTACAGCAATAGAGGAAAGTGCCCCCTTATCTGTACTGCATCTTTGTAGCTTTTGTGCATAGATCTGTTATCACAATTACCACCCTATTTGATTACTTATCTGTCTTCTGTATTAAATGAATCTTCAAAGGACAGGGAGTATGCCGCACTCCTCTCACTTCCTCAATGCCCAGCATGGTGCCAAGTATTTAACAAGAACTAAAACAATGTTTTTGGACTTAACTGAAGGTGGTCACAGTGGAAGTGGGGAGAGATACGAAAGGTATAAAATCTACCTTGTTTTCAGAATCAGAAGGAAATTAAGGACAGAGTTCTTGGAATCATTAAGCTTCATTTTCCACCTGCAGCAACAAATCTGTTAACTACAGTTAAATTTGCACAGACATGCAAGCATTAATCACAAACCCTTCCTCCATTGTAGCTCAGGCTGAAAACCGAGGCTCTATCCTCATAGTTCACAGCCTGACCAAGCCAATCTGAGTTTGTACCAGCCACCAGCTGCTCCTCGTCCTTGTCAGAGAGAAAAATAGATACATGACCTATACCTGTCACAAATTACAGTGCTCATGCTACCCAGAATAGTACAAGCTGTTCTTTCTTTTCTCAACAGTCAATCAACCTAGATGTGGAAAACCCATTAGGGCACCTTTGCTGTGCTTTCCCCTGCCTCCTTCATCCTGTCATTGCATCCCCACATGAAGAGCTCTAGGCTGAACTATTTCTTTTGCTAAGTTAATTAAGGCAGGGGACAGCCATCGCTGCTGGTGGGAGGCAATTACACACACGAGCAGATTTTATCATGAATGTCTCCCCCTTAAACTGTTTCGTACTCAATTTTCCAGTTCCATTTATTACTCATAATTAGAGCCAGCTCCTACTTGCTCAATTCACCAGGTACTTTTGAAGCATATATGGTGAGACTAAGGCTGTGTCTGTAACCAGGGGCAGAGACAAGACACATGTAAACATCTTCTATGCTTGATATTCAGCATGCTCACTCCTGACACAGACAAGCAGGGCAGCTCAAAACCACGGCAGGATGCGTGGCTGGGGAATGTGCAGATCACTTTGTTGCTGTTGGGGGCATTTAAGTATTGAAGCAGGGGCGGCGCTCGCACATTCAATCACTGTTTATTAAGTGCTTCCTGTGGACGGAAGTCCTCGTGTTGTCCACTGCTGAATAGGTCCGGGAAGGTGGCTGGATGAGAATTTAGGATTGGTGGTGGTGGTGGTGGTTTGGGGATGGGGTTAGAAATCATTCTAGGGCAGTTTAAACTCTGATTCTTCTGGTAGGGCTGGGAAAAGCTGCTGCTTCACAGACTAATCCGCTCTTCCTAAAAGAGAAAGTTAAAGTTATTCAAAGACAGACAGCAGGGACTATTGTTTGTCCTCCCAGGTCTCATTTAGTCATTGTTAAAACATTTTCTAGTGAGTTCAAAAAAATTATTTAAAGCCAGTTTCAAAGATACTAACTTACCTGTATCCATAAAGCTCAGCTCCCTGTTTGCTTATTGGAAAATTTTTTACTGATGTTCTCAATTTTGTGGAAAGAAGATGCAGGAGCATTATGACCTGAGAAGTTTGGGACCTCTCGCCTGGACCTTTTCCTTTAGGCAAGAAAGGTGAGCCCCGTGGGCTTGCATGATTACATCTACAGGAAGGGGCAATGGCACCCTCTGCTGGCTTACCTAGGTCAAGATGCTTTTTGCTTCTATCTTTCATTGGCAAATTGAAAGACAAATTGTTCTTTAACTTCACTGCTGATAGACAGGAGCAACTTGACCTGAGTTTGAAAATTGCTTCAACACTCTTCCTCTTGAGAGAGCCTCTTCTTTTGCAATTACTCTACATGCTTGCATACATAAGGTACTGGCCTTGGTCTTCAAAGTGTTGGGTTTAGAATCCTGGTCTTCAGCAAGAACAATGATTGCTACTTCTCTTCTCTAAGATGCAAGATGGGGACTACTGTGAAAATTAAATTAGCAAATGTGTTAACATAGAACATGAAGTGCGCCCAGAGAAAAATAAGATATATTAAAGAAGCATTATGTAAGCATTCATCTACTTTTTTCTCACTATGAAGTACAACTTTAATAGTCCAATGGATCCATATATATATGAAAAAAGGGGTACAGTGATGATTAGCAAATCTTTTTGTCTTCTCCCCAAGGTACTGAGTCAAATGCTCTGCAAGGAAAAATAAAGAAATGCTATACATTTATCAGAACCTTCTATATCCATCTTTGATCAGGTGCAGAGCTTAGGCTCCAAGGGTTTCTTACTAAAGAGCTAGTGTTTGTTTTAACCTATGTGATGAGGAAATAGAATGCAGAATAAACCAGCAACAAAACCAAGAGTCTCACCAAAACAGATCACTCTTTGTATGCTAGCTTTATGTTTTTGTGTCTTTGTAACCCACAAAAGTAAGTCTTGTGTGTGTGTGTGAACTCTGGACATGGCAGTGCAAGATGGGCTCTCTCTCCATGACCTGAGCTTCTATAGTGCTCTGCCTGTCACAGCTCCTCTGAGTGACTGGCTTTCCTGGTGGGCTGTGCTAGTGTGTGGAGTGAGCTGTTTTTCTTCTCAGAGTGGGAAATAAAGTGGGAGCTGAAACTATATCCTTCCATTTTTGCAATGCTATAACATACCTATGCAACACCATTAAATGTGTGTAAATCATCCTCCATCCACAAAAGTCAAACACAGGTGAATTAAGGCATTTTAACTCCAATACCTGTACATCTTGCGTTTTACTGTTATTTCCAAACAGATCTTACTTAAATCCTGAGTCTATCACATATTAGCTATATAACTTTGAGCCAGTTATTTGATCTGACTGAACTTGAATGTTCTCATCTCTGAAAAAACAATATCTACATCGTAGGGTTGTCATATTCAATGAGGTGAAGTAGTTAGAAGACCTAGCACAGAATCTGCCATTTATGTCTGTTTAATAGATGATAGTTATTGATTAATATTACTAAATCTTCTACAAGGATTAGGACTTTTACATAGTAAAAATTAAAAATAAGTTATTTATTAAAAATCTTTATTTTTTCAGATATATTTATGTTATATTTGAATATATTGATTTGCAAAACTCAAATATTGCAGCGTCTCACTCACTGCTGGGGAAGATGACATGAAGGAATGACTTGCGTATGGCCCATGTACAAGTCAAGGCCATAATTGCTTTGACTCTATGAATGGTCTTCAGGGCCCCATCTCCAATGCCATTGTTATGAGCAGGGTTATTAGAGCCTACCAGTTACTCATAAAACCAGTCCATGTCACAGTGCTCCAGGCCTCCTGGCAGGCTGCTCCAGAGCTGGAGCACAAGCTGCTCCCTGCTGGCTGCTCCTTGTCTTGGAGACCACCAACTGGCTCATCATATGAAGAAGCCTGAAACTGGACCCCTTCCTTACATCATACATGAAAATCAACTCAAGATGCATTAAAGACTTAAATGTAAAACCCAAACCTATAAAAAAACCAGGAAGACAACCTAGGCAATACCATTCTGGGTGTAGGCATGGGCCAAGATTTCACGATGAAGATGCCAAAAGCAATTGCAACAAAAGCAAAAGTTGACAAATGGGATCTAATTAAACTAAAGAGCTTTGGCACAGCAAAATAAACTATCAACAGAGTAAACAGACAACCTACAGAACGGGGGAAAAGTTTTACAAACTGCATGTGACAAAAGTCTAATATCTAGCATTTATAAGGAACTTAAATTTACAAGAAAAAAAAAACCCTACTAAAAAGTGGGCAAAGGACATAAACAGGACCCCTCTCGAAGGAAGACATGCATGTGACCAACAAACATATGAAAAAAAGCTCAATGTTATTATTAGGGAAATGCAAATCAAAACCACAATGAGATGCCATCTCATACCAGTCAGAATGGCTATTATTAAAAAGTCAAAAATAACATATGCTGGTGAGGTTGTGGAGAAAAGGGAACACTTACCTTCTGTTGGTGGGAGTATAAATTAGTTTGACTTTTGTGGAAGATAATGTGGCCATTTCTCAAAGACAGAAAAACATTTGACCCAGCAAATTATTGGGTGTATACCCAGAGGAATATAAATTTTTCTGTTATAAAGACACATGCACACATATGTTAATTGCAGCTCTATTCACAATAGCAAAGACATAGAATCAACCCAAATACCAGTCAATGATAGACTGGATAAAGAAAATGTGGTACATATACACCATGGAATACGGTGCAGCCATAAAAAAGATTGAGATCATGTCTTTTGCAGGGACCTAGATGGAGCTAGGAGTCATTATCCTTAGCAAACTAACGCAGAAAACAAAACACCAAATACCGCATGTTCTCACTTATAAGTGGGAGCTAAATGATGAGAACACAGGGACACATCGAGGGGAGCAACACATACTGGGGCTGATTTGAGGATGGAGGGTGGGAGGAGGGAGAGGGTCAATAAAAATAATCAGTGGGTACTAGGCTTAATAGCTGGGTGATGAAATAATCGGTACAACAACCTCCAACACACAAGTTTACCTGTATAACAAACCAGCACATGTACCCCTGAACTCAAGAGTTTGAAAAAAAAAAACAAAACAAAACCAACTTCCCGCATTACCCCTTCTCCACCACAGGGTAGTGCTAGAGAGATGTACCCCTGAACTCAAGAGTTTAAAAAAAAAAAAAAGAAAGAAAAAACCAACTTCACACATCACCCCTTCTCCACCACAGGGTAGTGCTAGAGAGTGATGTGGGCACTATGGCTCAACGTGGCTGTGGCTTGATTTAGTCACAAACCACAGTTGGTTTGCGCTGAAACGCCGGCTCAAGTCAGTCAATTTCAAAAAGAAAAACGAAGAGATTTTAGAAACTCCTTTTTGAAATCAATGTTCATTTGGGCCTATAATTTCCTGAGGCAAGCCCCATGCTAATTTTATTGCCATTTCTTTACATAAATAGGTGGGAGGATGAAGGAGTGGAAGCTTCCAGGGAAATACCAGGTAGCCTGATAACACTGTCAACACTGGCTTCTAATAGGTATTTAGAAAACCCTGAGGTTAGCATCAGGTTTTCTAGGGGCGAAAGAGCCCACATGAAGGAAATTATGGGGAAAGGGTGGGAGAAAGGAAGGGGAGAGAGATTCAGCTAGAAGCTAGCAGGAAGGAGGAAGGCTTGTGGGGAAGGTAGGCTGGTGTTGGAGATAGTGTGAACTGGATAGTATGTTCCAGTTCAGCTCCAGCCATTTGTCAGAACGAAAGTCTGCGTGGAATGTCACAATGTGGGTCTTTGACCCGACCCAGCCGCTTCTGATGCTCCCAATATCACAAGAAACTGCCGTTCAGGAGATGATGGCCAAGTAAGATGAGGAAAGGAAGGTCTCAGCTCTAGAAGTGAGGGTAGGAACAGGCCCCACAGACAGAGAATAATGTTGCTTTCACTGTCTTCAAAATCCTGCTGGGTCTTCCTTTTCCACTCAGTGTAAAAGCCACAGTCTCCCTGTGGCTCTCACAGCTGTCCATGCTCTGGCCCCTTTTGTGGCCTCTCCGACCTCATCTCCTCCTGCTGTCCCTCTGCCTCCCTCCAACCCCCTTCTCCTCCTTGCTCTTCCGCAACCCCCTGTCAGACATGCTCATGCATCCGAGTCTTTGTACTCAGGTTCACCCAGCCTAGAATGTTCTCCCTACATATCTACTTGTTCCCTCCTCTAGCTCCTTTAGATCTTTCCTCCGGTGGCCTTTCCTGACCACCCTATTTAAAACTGCAACTCCTTTACCTCTAATTATTTTGCTTATAGTCTGTTTTTACCTCCTTGAATACAAATTCCATGGGAGGCAGAGGTTTTCCCTGTTGTCTTCATCATTCAGAACAGCTGCTTGCACGTGTTAGGTACTCAGAGCGTATTTGTTTTTCAACAAATGTATCTTGGACTTGCAATTCTCAGCACCGTATCTCGGATGGGGCACACATGCTCCTGGGAGTCTTCAGTCCTGAGCAGATGGGGCTCTCACAGAAGTATCAAGGAAGGGGCTCTAGTCCAGTAGTGCCTAGGAATGCTTGTGGAGTGTTTAAGATTCAGCGATAGATCCCCGGCAGTTTATGGGATCATAACCCAGCCGACTTTGAGAACAGGCATAAGACTAGGGTACCAATGACTAAGCCCCTATCATCAAGATCAGGGAAGTGTCAGAAAATAAAGCCCGGTTGAAGCCATGTCCCCACCAGAGACAGCAGCCACGTATAGAAGAGAAGACCAGTGTGAAGTTTGGAGGCGAAATTTAGCACCTAGATTAACCAAGAGTTATAGACAAGAGCAGGTGTGTTTGTCTTGTCACGGCTCTGGTCCAGAGCTCCCCATTTCCCACTCTGCTTTCCGTTTGCTTCCCATCTCCCCAAGACTGGTCTGTTCATGTCTCAGCCTTGTCTTTATTAGCCCAGATGCATACCCCGGGTCTTGTCCTGGGATTATTTTATAGGCACAAATATCATCTCAAGATTGAGTTGGGCCTGTAGGGCAGACCTGATGCAGATGTATAAGACATGGTATTAGCCCAGTTCCTGAGAGGGATGCTCAATTTTAAGACCCTCAAAGAAAAAGCACTTCATATACATTTTCTTGTTTAACCATCACTCAACCTCATCAAATAGGTTATTTTTAAACAGCTGAGGACAGTGGGTCTCAGAAAGGCTCAACATTTGCCCAAGTTCACCTGGGAGGTGATGAGTGGAGGCCGGTAGGTTTTGCTCCAGCTATGACTCTGGAGCTTTGTGCGTTTCCTTGAACCACTTTGCCGCATGACATCAGCACCAGCGGCAGGGGGTGGGTGCTGTAGGGCAACCACAGCACAGGGTCACCAGCCTGCCTGAACTGTGTCAGTGTGACCTCTCAGTCTGGAATACTGTGTGTTTTGACCAGCAGTCAGATGTACAGGAAACAGAAAGAGCCCAAGTCAAGCCAGGTCTGTATGTTCTTTCTGGCAGTCTGTAAGGAGATCCCTGTGCCAGCCAGCCAGAGATAGCCCCCCTATTACCGTACAGCGCGTCCTCCACCAAGTCTCAAAGCTGACTAAGCCTGGAGAAGGTTACTGAGGCGTATATGTCACAAGGCTCAGCCAGAAAGTCTTGAAATGGTCCCTTGGGAGTTTTTCTCTACCTAAGGCCTGTTCCACCTTTTCCCTCCCAGGCTGTGGCTACCAGCCCTTCTGGGGTTGCAAGTCGCACCAAACAAAGGATTCATTCAACAAATGTATTCATTCAGTCAATATTCAGTCAATATTTTTGAGTACCCAATATGTGCTAGAATGCCTGAAAGTGACTGTGAACTAATTCCTTGGGTTATGAGTCTCTAAAGTTTGTGCAGGGTTGTTTTTTTGTGGCAATAGAATGTTAGTACTGTGAACAAGGCCACCTAAGGGAAAATTAGTCATTTGTGCTACTGGCTGCCTATTCTCAAGGCCGCCCTTGGCCCTTACATTTCCCATAGTTATCTAATACATTACTGCTGCCCCTCAGGCCAAGGACATTGCTATGGTATTCTCAGTTATAGCGCAGCCTAACAAAATGACCCCATATTCTGGATATTTTCTTACACCCTCATTTAAAATTATCGATTCTGGGTCTCATTCTTTAGAGGTCCAGATAAATTCTCTCATGCCAACTGGTTCATGTATAACCCTCATTAAAATTTCATTTCAAAGAAGCATATCTTCACTTAAAGGAAGGACAATGAGTGTGCAATTTGAAGGGCCTAGCTGCCTCATAAGGTGGGGAGGTGGGCCTGGGATATCACTGTAACCAAATGATATAACTTAATGGAGTAAGCAGCCACCTATAAAAACAGCCATGTCCCCAGGGGACAAAAATGTCACCTGGTTTAACCCCATGTAACCCCGACATTCCTTGATTTCAAAATCTCAAAGTTCCAAAACAAAATTACAAAATTACAAAGTACCAAAAAATCTGCCACTAAATAACATTTTAGAATTCTGATGCAATCTATGACTACAAAGAGTACTGTTTCTGGCGCTGTGCGTTGGGTGTGGAGTGGATGCTGTTAGCATTCCTCCATGATCTCTTATCAATGTGTCCATGAAGACTGTGTGGTTTTGCTTCTAAATGCCTACACCTGCTGCTTTCTCTGGAAGCCTACCCTTGGGCTACTGGAGCCTTTGCTGAAAGTGCCTGAGAGTTTACATCCGCCTGAGGCAGCCCTTAGCCAATGACTGATAGAAAATGGAAAATGTAAGTCCAGCTCAGAGAATTCCTGTGCAAGATCTGTTTGAAGTTACCCTTAGCAAGATTTTGCCTGAATTGCACAATTGCTTGGCTTTCTCCTTCCTTGTCCTGCCCTCCCTACCACTTTCAGTTCTTTCTTGGGAACATTTCTTCATAAATTGATTGCACATGAATCCTTGTTCTAGGGTCTCCTTGTGACACCGTTGTCCCAAGGAATGGAAGTAACAATGCTTCAGTCTCAGTGCAGGGTTCCTCAAAATGTATGCTACTTCCAAACAGAAGCATCTTTGACCTGAAATTCCAGTCCACCCATCCCCTTCCAAATACACACCTAGATGCTTCTCCTGGGGGCTTTCACAGCTAATTTCATAGGCTATATGTCTGGCTCAGAACTCTTTGAGAGCATAAACTGTCTTAGTTATTGTTTGAATTTTAAGTGAAATGATTTGTGATCCCAGAATGATTTGTGAAATGACTGTGAACCAGTCTCAATCAATTTAGAAAGTTTATTTTGCTAAGGTTGAGGACATGCCCATGACACAGCCTCAGGAGGTCCTGACAACATGTGCCCAAGGTGGTTGTGTTATAGCTGGTAGTCAGACAGACATGAACAGGCAGGAGAAGGTCCCCCTCAACCAGGAATGTCAGGCAACCATCAGGTGATGGACAGTTATGAAACTATCTCTAAAATAATTGGTTGCAGCCAGCACCAGGGAAAGGCGGTCTCCCTATAAACAGAAACACTTGAAACTGGTCATCAGCAGCTTCCTGACAAGATCTCAGGAGTTGGGGGAATGGGCTCAAGTGTGCACATTAAGAGGCAAAAAAAAAAAAAAAAAAAAAAAGAAAATCGCAGAATTTAACTGGTGTGTCGGACCTTCTAGGGACATTTGACTGGTAAGGGAAGAACACCTCAGGTGAGCATACATACAGCTCCAGTAAACACACTGCACATATGTCCCCTCCCAAGTGCTAGCAGGCCGCTGTCTGTGTGGACAGCCCACCCCAAGGGAAGAATCAGGGCAGAAGTAGCACAAGATCCTGGAAGCATGCCAGTGAGTCGGAAGGCAGAATTGTGCACTTAATCTCTCAAGTCGCCCACTTGGCCCTCTTCCAAGTAAGTGTACTTTACTTCCTTTCATTTCTGTGCTAAAGATTTTTGATAAACTTTCACTCCTGCTCTAAAACTTGCCTTGGTCTCTCACTCTGCTTTATGCCCCCTTGGTCGAATTCTTTCTTCTGAAGTAGCAAGAATTGAGGTTACTGCAGATTCGTAAGGATTCACCGCCGCTAACAGTCAGGACACAGCTTGGTTTTGTCCATTTTAGGGACACATGAGACATCAATCATACATGTAAGATGTACATTGGTTCTGTCCGGAAAGGCAGGAAAACTCCAATCAGGAGCTTCCAGGTCATCAGTAGATTTAAACATTTTCTGATTGGCAATTGGTTGAGCTATTATCAGTAGAAAGGAACGTCTGGGTTATGAGAGGTTGTGGAAACCAAGATTTTATGTAGACGAGGCCTCCAGGTAGCAGGCTTCAGACAGAGTAGATTGTGAATATTTCTTATCAGACTTAAAGAGTCTGTTCTACCAGTAATTCCAAAACACATAATAAAGCATTCTAGCTCCCCATTCACATCATAGCCTTAATGAGTTTTTCAGGATAACTTTGGAATGGCCTTGGCTGAGAGGAGGGGCCCATTCAGATAGTTGGGCGGAGCTTAGAATTTATTTCTGGTTTACAGATTGAATAAATCACATATTGCTGGGCAGCCACAAAGTCCGAGGAGCTCTTCCAAGCATGGAGATGCATAAAAGTCATTGGAATGAAAATGGCATTAGATACTTCTCTTGCAAAGCACAGGTCAAGACACATGGAGTACTGCATTACTTTGATTTTCTGATAATGCATTTCTTATGGATATTTTTGCAGTTCTCATGAAATACTGGAAAATACTAGAAGGCTCTAGGCCTGGTGCCTGCTTCGAGAGGAAGGAATTGGGAATGATTTAGATTATCTCATTGGATGCAGGCAGCAGCAGGTAGGTTACAATTAATGTCTAGATTGTAACACTAAGAATAAATGAATTGCTGGAAAAGTTATGTCCTCATAATGTCAGCCTCAGGCCAGACTTCTTATTGTAAAAAGTTTATTTTTAAAAATAACTGCTGATCCTGTGACATATTAAATGTCTTTTACCAACCACAATATTGGAGGATTTTTGGCTTGTCCTGATTGATAGCAATTCAAAGGCTATAAGGGGCCATAACTGTTCCTCACACAGGTTTTCTTTATAAACCCCTCGGGGCTCTTAAATCATTAGTGAGATGTCAGTGATTTAGGAGAGAAACACCTACCCTAAGTTCAAACCTAAATGTTTTGGGGATTTGCAAGAAAAAGTAATTAGGTCTCAGAGTGGACAGTATCAGGCAGAAGTGATGAAATTGAGACAGGTTCTTTGTGTCCTGCTTGTCAGTGAGGCTAAATGTCAAATGAACCAATGACACAAGGTATGGATTAATTATATCCTATTAGTAGATCATGAAAGACAACTGGATCATGGCTCTGAGGTGGCCTGATAGACTAGACCCATAAATAGAATAGCAGAAAAAGCTGGCATGTGATTCATTGATTGTTTACTTCCATTTCTTCAGCCAAAAGATAGCTTTCTTATTAAACAAAAGCATGAGTGAATGAGTCAAAAATCATCACCTTCCAAGAGGGAGATGAAAATCACTCAGGAGCCACCCGGTGACTGGACAATGTCAAGGCTTTCTTACATGGATTTGGTATGCCCTCTGCAAAATAGGATGAAACCACAAGCTGTGGCAGGTAAATTAACCCAACACAAATTAGTCCAGGCTTCATTCTCAAGGGTTGTATAGCTATCTAGGATGAATAAATTAAGATGGGCCTCATGGAAGTAGTAGCTTGTATTAATCAAGTCTTTTGCTTATAAATAGACTACTTGTATTCCGTTTCTAGTACTCTTACTGGCAGTAGCACCCAGAACACTGCAATGAATTTCACAGGTTTCAAATAAAAGTTTTGTGAGCTGGACCTAGTATGGGAGTTGCCCTAAGCCATCTTATGAATGATACTGTTATAAAATGATACAAATTACCATGCTCAAAAGTAATAAAAGTGATTTGAATTTTTCCCACATATTGCTCAAATGTGACTCATCTTTTTCAAAAATGGCAAATATGTGGCATGAGGGCCAACTTCCCATGGCCATGGCAAGCATTATTCAATGTCTCTATGTCATTCTTTCCTACCAATTCTGACTGGGCTTCAGAATCCTTAGCACAATGCACTAGACATGATGTACCAAGTGATCAGAGAAACATGAGTTAGAACCTAAATTTCAATAGATTTGTAAGGTTTAAGGGAGAGATGTTTAAGATAGAGTGGAAAAAGAAATTTTGAAGCCACATGCTTTCTCTATGATTGCTAGTATTAACGGAATGCTTATCATCAGCCTAAAATGTATTAACTCATTTAATCCTCACAAAAACTCAATGTAGAAGAGATTAGTGTTTTGTTTTTTCACCTGTAGAATTGGGATAATGAGGTCCAAAAAGGTTAAGAAACTTGGTGAAGCATATACAGCTATTGTCAGAGCTGGGATTTACCCAATACTTTTGGCTATAGATGCTATACTCTGAACCATTGGCATGAAAAGAACTCAGAGATAAATAATATAGAGAGACTAGAGAGAGAGTAAAATTCATTGAAATGACGAAAAAAAGAATATAAAAGGATATGTGGGAAAAGAAAAAGATCCATATTTATAATTTTTGATAGAATTATAGATAGCCGTGTTTTGAAAAATGTCTTTGAGCATATATACAATTACATATATATGTGTTCTTTGGCTATCCATTTGTATATCATGGCAGACTTTATATATATATATGTGTGTGTGTGTGTGTGTGTGTGTGTGTGTATACATTTTTCCCAGTGTTAACAAAGAGTAGCAACAACAGGACATGTTAACATTTTGCAAAATATAAGAAGACACTTTACAATTTGACCTTTTCCACTTATTCTGGTGAAAGTCTATTTTCTGAAGAAGAGTGAAGGGTAAATGTCACACGGCTGAATCACAGACTACTAAAAAGGTTAAAGCAAACTCAGAGCATTGCCACAGTTCTTTTAGCCTGAGACATAATAATAAACTTACTTTATTTTGAAAAAATTGTTCCTATAGTTGTATAAGAGTATCTTTTCATAGACAATAATTAGGACAAAAATGCAGGGACATGAAATTCCAAACTCACTTCCTGAATGTCAGCATCAAGGTTTTCTTTCATTATTTAGGGGGATATAAAGTATGCTTTCGATGCATTTGCCAGAGGATGTACCTCTCTGTCAACTTTTGATACACTGCTCCTACAGTTTATCAATGTACAATGATGAAAGCCTTGTGACTTCCAGGGTGGACATTAGAAAAAGAAGAAAGGTTAAAAATTCATTCGATTCTATACAAACCAGTTGTTATGATCTGAATACTTGTGTCCTCCCTGAGTTTATATGTGGAAATCCTAACCCCCAATGTGATGGCATTTGAAGATGGGGCCTTTGGGAGGTGATGATGTCATGGGGCCACAGCTCTCATGAATGGGATTAGTGCCCTTATGAAAGAGGCCCTAGAGGACTCACTTGCCCCTTCCTTCATGTGAGACACGGCAAGTGGACACTATCAAAAACCAGAAGGTGAGCCCTTACCAGACACTGAATCTGCCAGTACCTTGAGGATTTCTCAGCCTGCAGAAGAGTGAGAAATAAATTTCTGCTGTTTATAAGCTATCCAATATGGTATTTTATTTTAGCAGCCCAAATAGACTAGAATATCAATCTTCTGTTTTTTTCTTCAGTGTTCCAGGTAACATTATACTTACGAAGTATTATAGTCATTATGAATATATGATCTTTTTAGTAGATAAAATTACCTTTGCCATTGAATAAAGTGCCTTTTGATACATAATTTTCATGAGATTTTGAAAAATGTGAGCCACTATATCTGTGATCCACTTATATTGGATAAATTGATTATCCATCAAATGGCACTAATATTAAAGAAATGATCATACAGTCGGTCAGTGTCTCTAGCTATTTACTCAGCTACACAAAAATCTCTAATTTAAAATGAAATATTTTTGATAGGTCTTATCATTAAATCCATCCCAGGAAAGTGTTTTTGAAAAGCACTTCTGGTAACTTTGATAGCTGTAGCTATGAACACAGAGTAAGGAAGAAAATTCAAGCAATCATTCCAAGATTCAAGAAAAGAAAAATGAATTTGCTTTAACTACCAGGTCTTTTAGAGAGTCTCTGCTGTGTCTCTCACCTCAGCTAGCCACATATAGAAGTAAAGACTTGGACTAGCAGTCCATGTTTTGTACAATAACAGATAACAGCTGAAGTTTCAGTTTCCATCCATTTTAGGGTTCTGGGCTGCACTACTGCACAACCTTGGTTTAACTTGGAAACATGTGCTGTCTACATCAAAGGGCAGAGACTCTAAAGTGTAGGAATTCATATTCAGCACCATTCATCAGATCTGCCAGGATGACTGGCATGACGCTCACAAACCCTGCTTGGCACACAGTGATGAAGGAGGGTTTCAGAACCAAGAGGGAGGTGATATTTATGTGTTCAAATCAGAACTGATGCGGGGCATGCTTAGAACGTACCACCTGGAGAAACATCATCTGTGTCTGGGGCTCTTCCTTGGTCTGAAGCTGGTAATCAATCCTGACAGTGATTTCAGTAGGGGACTGGCTGGCAGGCAAATGCTGACATATAGTCTCTCCATTTTAATTGAAAGTTCAGTTTGTTTTCACCATTCACATGGCAATAAAATTCTTTCATACTGAAACAGTGCTGGAAGGGTGGGAAAGACTGTCCAAATAAAGTGAAAACATGTGCTCCTGAGTCAGTCCATTCTCCTCACTGACTCACAGCCATTGCATTTACTATTGCTCGCCGAAGAACTCCCTAAGTGTCCCACACTCATGACCAGCTCTTGGTTTTGCTCATACGGTCCCTGCCAAGAAATATACATCTCCATCTTTTATTCTTTTTTTATAACTATGACAGGGTTCAGGACATGCTACTCGAAGATATGGCACCCTAGCATATTGAATATTTTGAGCTGAAGGAATTCAAGAAACAGCAGAAGCAGGAAGGTTATTCTCACCTTCCCCCCTCACCCTTCTCTCCTGAAGCAGGTTTCCCTTTCTTCCATTGAAGCAGGTCATGAGACCCTCATTCCAGAAATGTCCTTCCTATACATGGACGACAGGAACCTCCTTATCTCTGAAGACACGGTGTCACAGATAAGACACACACACACACACACACACACACACACAGGCTTCACATCTCTCAAAGCCCCAGGTCTTACTGGCTTATTGACTGTAAATAGATTTCTGTACCCTATATTTAATCACATACTTAATCACATCAGTGGTTTTTCAAAGATATTCAACTTTACTCAGACCCCTAAAGGGAATGTTAGAGATAGATCATAAATGATTAAAAGAATAAAAGACTCTTGTTATAGAACCAAATAGTAAGAGAAGAATGTGAACAGGCCTTGCTAAGTTCCCACCACTTCAGTATCATTACATAATATCCCCTTGTCCAATTCTACTCTTCGTCAAACTTAACATAAAAATACATAAGTTTAAAGGTTTCTTTGAGTCCTCATTTCTGAAGGCTCATGTGTCACATAAAACACGGTAAATAAATTTGTACGCTTTTCTTTGGTTAACCTGTCTTTGGTTATAGAGGCCTCAGCCATGAACATAGGATGAGTGAGAAAGAGATATTTCTCCTCCCCTATATCTACAATCCTTTTGAAACCAAATCCTCTCGTAACCCACAGCCTTCTTTGCCTAATGCTTATTTTTCCCTAGACTGGACATATTAACAGAAGCGAGGGTGTTCAGGTACCACGCATTCTTCCTCACCTAGAAACTTAAATATAAGCTACACAATGAGACGACCACTCTTCCATAGGGCTCATCAAGACCTACAATGAATGCGAGGCAGGCATAGTGTTCATTTCTGGCTCTGACACTCCATGTGTAAGTTACCTAGCCTCTAACTCCCTCAGTTGTCTCCTTTCCAAAATGAGAATAGTGATAGCATTTACCTCATATAGTCATTGTAAGCATTAAGTTAGATTACATTTGATAATTCATAGAAAATATTTAACATTTCTCATACTTGTATTAAGGCCCATTACCCCATTTGCTTGCAAGTACCTTGAGTTCATTTTCTTCTCCTTTCAATCCCTGGTAGTTTTAAGCAGACAGCAGTTTCTGTTAATTTCTTTGATATGCCTCATAAAATCATACTGAGTTCGTGCTATTTCTCAGTTTCAGAGTAATAAGAGCAGCAGAGAGGAAACCCAGGCATTGATGGACAAAAACGAGGACTTTGCTCTATTCGTTGGTGGTGAATCTGTGGTGAGACAGTGAAGAGTGGGCAGGGCTCAGTCCTTGGGAAGCAGCTGTGTGGTCACAGAGAAAAGCAGCACTGCTTCATCCTTCTCATGGGTGCATGAGCCTCCAGAAAGCATCCACTTGGAGGGGAGAAATAGGACAGAGAGCAACTGGGATAAAAACGTTTCAACTTATCGTCTTAGTTTCCAAGACGAAGACGACTGCGACGTGAAGGTAGGATTTAAAACCAGTGGTCTTGAGACTTTTCCACGCTTATGACCACCTTTTGGCAATGTGCCTGTAATTAAGCTCTTGTCACAATTTTAAAAGATTTCTTAAAATACGTTTAATTTCCTTTTACATCTTCCAACTTAGAAGAAATGCCAATTATTCTAAGTTGGAAGATGAAATTCGAAGAGATGTCAATTCAGTTGCACTTTGATGAAAATCTGACTTTAGGACATTAATTTGAACCATAGGAGCCACCAGGAGGGTAGTGACTTTTGCTGAGGAACCCACAGTTGTGCCTGCTGAGTTTCCCAAAACTTACATCTTGCCAAGTCAATCCAACTTAAAAGACATTGAGGAATCTGAATATCTTTGCTTGAGTCTTCTGGGGTCAAGCCCATGTGCTGTCATAGAGCATCCTTGGGATGAAGGTCCATCTCTTGCATGGCACAACACACACTTTTTGTGGATGTTAGACTATTTTAATTTGCTGATAGTGCATTTAGTATGAGGTTGACTTTTTACAACTGCTGATTCAAATATTGTCACAAAATATTTGAAAATTGATCTTTATGTATCACCAAGTAACTTTTCCATAAGTAACATCCACAAATACAAAATCACTGGATATAAATTTTCAGCTGTATTTTCTGATCTGGTTACATAAATATTATTTGATTTAAATCAAGCCAAAGTCGGAGCTAAAACAGATTTTCTGCGAACATTTCATCTTTAAGATGAAGTTAAAGATCTGCATTTGAAATCTCCTGTTATTGAATTGGAAGTAGCATTTCCAGTTAATGTCCATCATCCTCTGAATGCCAATGGTCTTTGAGTAAACATATGAACCTTCATCTCTTTTAGTTGTTTAAGATACCACTTCACATGATCAGTAAGTAACAACAACCACCTCTTGGTAAATGCACATGAATGCAAATTCCTGTTTTATATATTTGGGTAGTATAGAACATATTGAAAATAACAGATAAGTATTTACAAATTCCCACCTTATTTTTCCCCTTTACATTCAATGGCTAAGTGTGGGAATTCATCTGTAAATGCCCCCAGAAATGGCACAGAATTGTGCTATAATGGAACCAAATAACCACAATGTTTGGGGTTTTGATTTTTCTCCAATAAAAGGTACATATTTAGACAGTAATATTTTAGTCACAATAAAATTTTATAACATAAAGAGCTTTCGTGTGCCCACATGAGCCACAAAAAAAATAGGGCAATTACTTTATGTGTGTACACATTTATATGTATACACACATATGTATGTGTGTGTGTGTACACACACACACACACACACACACAACAGGATCATGTTTCCAGGGTTCAGTGGAGGAAAAACTTTTTTCATTGTTAAGTGTAATGTTTTCAAATAGATGAATCAGGAAATTTTACATAGATATAAGCCCATTTTGTATGAACAGTATCAGTCATGTGCTTTGAGGGATAAGTAGGGTAAATGGTGGTTAAACAGCATTCTAAAGAAAGGACTAAAGCATTCTAAAGGCCCATGGACGACTCTTTCCAAAATTTCAGAGCTGGGAGTCCCCAGCAGGGGGATCCACAGAGCAGGGAAAAAGGAACCTGAAATAACCTTCAGAGGAAAAACTGCATGGGGAATAACGTAGGTCAGCCCCTGTCTGCTGGGACCCATTTTCAGGCAGACATTACATGGCAATGACATCATCACAACAGTTATATCCAAGAAAGCAGTTTATAAAACAAGCACCAAACAACTGGACATAATTTTCATCATAATCTACAGCCTTTACCCTGAACAAAGGAGTTTAATCACCAAAAAATTTAGATACTAGGGCTCCAGAAGATAGGATGGCCCAAGGTATCGTTTAACTTCTTCTTGTTTAAAAGGTGGGCACATTGGCACTTAAGAAAATAAATCAGAAAATAATATGGCTTTAAGTGGACAAATAAATATGAATTTCTAAGGAAGTCTTCGCATTATCTATTGGTTTCCTCTTGATTTGGTTCCATGGATAATTTCTCTCCAAGTTCTCTAATAAGTTCTGCTAGGTCTTCTGTATTCTGAGATTTTTCTTCAAGGAGTTCATAGCGGAGACTTGAGATGTCCTGCTTAATTTCCTTCAGTTCCCCTTTGAAAGCAAGAGTGATAAGAAGTCAACTATAAATACTCACTGCAGTGACTCACTAGTGACTGTGGAATGGTAGGAAATCAGCTCTAGTTTCACATACAATTTTATTTTGAATTCTTTGAAAGGAAATAACTTCCTAATGAAGCAAGTTTTTGTTTTCTAAGCTCAGTGTTTTGGTGAATGAAGAGATTATAGCAGAATGATAACAAAAGCCCTCAAGTAAGTTAAAACGAAACGGTGGTGAATCATTCAGGGGTTGAGGCAGCAGCCCCTTCCTTGCCTTTCCCACCCACTTCCTCCTCCCTCCAAGTCCACCATAAGAATGAGAGCTTTTTATCTAGCAAGTGGTATGTGTCCCGGCCTGTGGCGAAATAACCTATTCCCCACTCTTTAACAGCATGGTGGCTGGTGAGATCCTGTTCTACTTTGCCCCTTCCTTGAAGTTCACTCTCCCCATGCCCATCTCTGCAGCTCTCCTGCCACTCTGCATTAGGCTCCCGTCCTGACTCACATTCAGGGGCTGATTTACTTCTGCGTTCAACTCACCTTCGTTCACTTCGTCACTCTCCTTATCTATCTGGGCCTGTAGTACATATCTCTTAATGAGTCTTTTCATTATTTTCTAGAAAACAGAGAAAGGAGAAATCTATGTCAGTTTCAGGTTCATGACAAATCTCTCATTTGGAACAAGTTTCAGAGTCCTCCTCCCTGTAGTGAGCCCTTTGGAAGTGATGGCTGTCAAAGACTAAGATGATTCAGCCAGGATGCATGAGATCGCCACATTTTGCTTTCCTTTTTAAAACAGTCTTCACATCACCTGGGCTAATGACTCAAAAGTGAGTTCTTATGAAAGAATGTTTAGAGCAAGTATGTAATCCCCTTCATGTCCATTGTCTGTATTTGATTTGAAAAGTATTAGAGCAAGACAGTCTTTCAGTAGGGTAGGTAAAAGATATACACTACCGCTCATGGAAATGGGGGATTAAGCTAATGTCTACTCATTTGAGCCCGACGTCTGACCCACCAAAAAATGGAACCAGTTTTTATTTTAAACTTTCTATTAATTTGGGAATGGCTAGTTTCAATGTAATACATTTTTCAAGTACCTGGGCTTCTATCATGCAAACATTGCTTTACTATATATTTTTCATAAAAAGAAGGCATCTTAGTGGGTGCTTAGAAAGTCCTGATGGATATAGAACTAAACAAAATTTTACACCTAAGCCAAGGTTAAATGATAGATAGTAAAACTCTACCTTCAAGAATCTATTCTAAAGATATGGTTGAGTACATGAACAAGTATGTTCATAGAACTAGTTATATAACAGACAAAAATGAAACTTTAAATGTCCATCAATAAGGAGTTACTTTTAGTAAATTATATATTTGTATAAAGGAATATGATAATTCACTGAAATAGGAATATATATTTTGTGGAGAGAAGATCACAAGCTAACAATGATTGCTCATTATATAAGTACAATTAACTCATTTATGTAGTATTATATATGTGTTTTATAATATATTAAAATATATGTAAAATTATGCACATATAGACATATAATCAGCTGGCAGAATTTTCACCAAAAACAAGCAGTCTTTGTTTCTCACTGGTGGAATCCGAAATGAATTTTACTCTCTTGTGTTTTTTGTAAAGTTTGCCTTTTTCAGTGAACATGGAGACTCTCAGATCTGTGATTCCAAGACTTTATTTTTTTAACTTACATATCTCTATCACTTACAAAATGCCTGGTACTGGTAATTAATAAATATTTGTTGAATTAACACATTATTTGATATTAAGAAAAATATCCTAATACTTTAAAGAATCACATAGTTCAAGAATCTAAATATGGCGCGGTGGCTCAAGCCTGTAATCCCAGCACTTTGGGAGGCCGAGACGGGCGGATCACGAGGTCAGGAGATCAAAATCATCCTGGCTAACACGATGAAACCCCGTCTCTACTAAAAAATACAAAAAACTAGCCGGGCGAGTTGGCGGGCGCCTGTAGTCCCAGCTACTCGGGAGGCTGAGGCAGGAGAATGGCGTGAATCCGGGAGGCGGAGCTTGCAGTGTGCTGAGATCCGGCCACTGCACTCCAGGCTGGGTGACAGAGCGAGACTCCGTCTCAAAAAAAACAAAACAAAACAAAACAAAAAAAACTAAATATTACAAATAACTAGTCTTGTTCCTTTAAAAATCCATGCTTACCTGATACTGTCTTGGAGGATTATTGAAACTATTGAAACGGAAATCTTCTGAACTCCTTACACTTGGTTGCTTATTGTACCCAACCTGTAATTTGAAAAGATTTAGAAATGGATTCCTAAATTTTCTTTCAAATAATATAATGAAATTAGTTATCTAATGAACTAAGAATCTCATACACACAAATTATCTGTATGTATAGTGCCATTTATTGTGCTTAATATTCTGTCTTCCAAGACAAATCAGTGACATTTTAGGTGTGTTAGGTTAATGGCTATTAGAGGTTGTCTGAGGAGTCTCTTAGACTTTGTGGCTGCCAATCACGCTGTCATGAGAATCACACTTTAACCTTCTCACAGAGACATCCATGGTAGTCAAAGAGCCAAACAAATTGAGGAAATAATGGTGGTGATCTCAGAAGTCCATTGATGGGGGATCAACAGTGCCACCTGATTACCTAAGACATTCACACCTGCAGCAGGGTCTGATGTGGATCCTGCAGAAACACCACAGTAAGATTGTGGTGGAACAGAATTCAGTTGCGAAAAAAGCTCTAATTAATGTTTGACTTTTAGAAACTGAATGCTATCCCATTTGGGCAGCGCTTTTCAAATTGAAATACATTTACCCAAATAGGCAAATAACAAAAAATTAAAGCAATCTGCAATAAAGGTGGTAGCATACCATATTAACATGCTAAGAGGATGATTTAAAACCTCTTTAATGCATTTTCTAAAGGAAAAAAAAAAACTAGTTTTACAAAGAAATAGAAGAACTGAAGCAAAACAAGTAGCTCTAAATTTGCATGTTTATGATACACAGCTGTTTCCTAGGGGAAGAGACACCTCGAGATTGTCTTCAAAGATACACAGTGATTCATATTTCCTGGTGACATCTATGTTGCTGTAAGTAAAGCTCAATGAGACTGAATTAAAATCCTTGCATTAACTTCAGTGCTTTGCTTTGATACCTTAAATAGCCACATACTGAATTAAAACAGCTACTCAGACATTCATCTATTGAACAAGTACATATCGAGGGTCCTCAAAATGTAAGCTGCTGTGCTAGGCTCTGTGTATAAATGAACATAAGCAATTATGGTGTAGCTGAGTTATGGTAACAGCTCAATTATGAAAAATATGACAAGATTGATAAGATTAATAATAATACATAAATTTGAAAATAATTTAGATAGCATCATTTTTCATGTATCTATTTCCTTTTTCCTTCACTCTAAAAATGTCTGTGTCCAAATATTTTTACTTATACTGAATTTTAAAATCACTGATAAATTATATAATTCATCAAATTAACCAAAGAGAGGGAGTTCAGGTTCTCAGAAAGAGCACTTGACGGGAACCTGAAGGATAAATACCATCCAGCTTTGCCACAAGCTAGCCATGGAACAGTAGACAAGATGCTTCAATGTTCTATAACCTTGTCTGACAATTAAGGAAGTGGTCTGGCCAGCTTCTATCATTCAAGCCCCACCGATTTATAAATTTGTGAAATGCATAAAAACTTCCACATAACATTTAAAATAATATAATAGGAACCCTGTTTTGAAACTATGATTTATGCCTTAATAATATCATAAAAGATGAGGACCAGTGTGAAGCTCCCACTAAACCCATTATGATAAAGTGTACAGGTGAGGACAGGCTCATAACCATCATGTCTCTGATTTATTTGCCATCTATTCATCAATTCACCATTGACATTTTTGGCTAGATAATTCTTCGGTGTGGGTGGTCTCCTGTGCATTATGGAATGCTTAGCAGCATCCCTGGCCTCTCATCTATGGATTAGATGCCAATCACAGCTCCCACCACACCCCATTGTGACAACCAAAAATATCTGCAGGTATTATCAAATGCACTAGGTTAGGGGTGGAGGGCACAATCACCCGTGGCACAGTTAAATGGTATGAAACTAAATATCTATAAATTCACATGGAGCATTTTTATCTGATTAGTTTTTTTCTAAGTATGAAATACCAAGTTATGGATGCATATACAACATTTTATTTTCAGAAAAAAATTCTAGTCAGTTTCTAATACATCATAGAAATTCAATAAATGTTTCTTAAAAACGGAATGATACAGAGAAGAGTAAACCTATCCAATGGTGCAAGGAAGTGTTGTTACCACTTGGTGGCAGGAAATCCTAATATACAATTATTTAATGTCTGGAAACCCAAGTCGGCAACACTTTTATACATAAAAGAAAATTCAATTTGAAAATTGAATAGTATTTAAAGCTTAAGGATTTGAGTATTTATAGATGGTGCCAACATGTATACTGCCACAAGTGGGAAGCTTGTTGACTATAAGCAAGAAGGACTGGATGCACGTTTTGTTCCTGATATGGAAATAAATACTCTCTCCAATTTTGATATTAACATTTCTCATCTTGTAGGTTCACTGTAGGATTAGAGTGAGCGACACTAATAATTTGTTTCTAATTCATTAAAAAGAACAAGTAATCTTAAGTCTTTAAAGTTTCTTATATTGCTGGATATAGGAACAGTTCATGGAGTCACCTATTTCCCACAAGCGTTAAATGTCCTGCAGCCAGGAACAGAGCAATGAACTGAAAAGGTATAGACAATATATTCAGTCAGCAGTGAACGCAGATACAAAATGAAGCTGTGTTATACAGGGCTTATAAACATACTGCTCTGAATCAAGTGGATGTTGGTTCAAATTCAGGCTCTGTCACTTGTTTGAAATGGGACTGTAGGCAAATCATTTCACCTCTATATCCTTAGGATCCTCAGATACAGAACAGGGAAAATAATATTACCCACCTCCCAGAGCTATTGCAAGAATTAAAGAGATGAGGTATAGAGAATATATAGCTTGAAATACACTGGAAATTCTATAACTGTCAATAGCTATTATTTTGCAGAAAGATAAATATCTACTATGTTGCTTTAGGTCTATTTCATGGTTAGCTTTAATCTACACATACCCCTTTACTTATGATGGGGTTATGTCCTGATAAATCCATTGTAAGTAAGGTGAGAATGCACTTAATACACCTAACTACTGAACATCATAACTTAGCCTAGCTGACCTTAACCATACTCAGAGCACTTTCCTTAGCTTACAGCTGGACAAAGGCATCTAGCACAAAACCTATTTTATATTAAAGTTATTACACAAAATTTGAATCAACAGTCAAACTTTGAAGCACAGTTTCTACTGAATACATATTGCTTTCACACCATCATAAAGTTGAAAAATCATTAAGTTGAACTATGGTAAGTCTGGGACTGTCTGTAGTCAATTCATCCTAGAGATAGTTTGCCAAGTATTACTTTTTACTGATGTGCCCAAGTCTATGACTAAGTCCTTCAGGGAATGAACAGTGATTCCCACATTCAGATGAGCATTAAAATCTGCTAAGCTCTACCCTACATGGTTAAACACCTACCCTAAGATGACAACTGGAATGAGAGCTGTTCAGAAGTTGGAACAGGGCAGTTATTCAAGAAGTTATCTGGCATTTTCAGGTTTATACATGTAATAGACTATGGAAGAGATCAATTTTTAATTTATGCTATCCTTTCAGACTGTATATCTGAAAAGCTAATGCTAGCAACCACCACACTCGGTGACCTTTAGAGTTAAAGGATATGATTGAAGATAATGACTAGGCCTGCTTATTATATGAAAAGCTAATGCTAGCAACCACCAAAGTCAGTGACCTTTAGAGTTAAAGGATACAGTCACAGATAATGAATAGGTCTGCTTACCTTGTTTCAAAATGTATTTTTATATATGGTTCATCCTACTGATCTCTGTGGTGCACCTGGAGCAGATGTGAATGCAGTGTTTGTGCAGCTAACTAAATACTTTAAAATTCAAGAGGTCAGAGAGAGAAGACCTGAGTCAATCAGAAATTCACTTACCATCTTAGATATAGATGTTATGAAAATAAGATTCAGCATAAGCCATATGAGTTGGGTAGGAAAGAATGAACCATGAGAGTTTTTCTTAGTATGTATACACTAGGGCCAAACCATCTCATTAGCAATGGGCAAAAATTATTTGAAATATAAATGACTGTCTTAAAATTTTTTCTCAGGAATACAGTTTAATGTATGTAGTAAAACCAAACCATGTGAAATGTATCTCAAGTTTTGTTCACCACAGGCTCATATAGCAAGGGAAAAGAGATACTTCTGTTGATTTCAGCCTCCAAGAATCAAATGCCAAGACTGAATTGGAAGTATGAGATGTACCTAGGACTATACGTATGATATATTATATATTATACCATTGTGGTATCACATGTGGGAGCGGGAGAAGGCAGAGAAAGCCTCTCCACTGTGAGGCTCTGCTCACCTGTGAAAGGGGGAGAGGTAAGAAGACTGGCTGGGAAAGTCAGTCAGCCCAACAGGGAGCCGCACATCTCCATGGCTACCACAATACACAATGACACAGAAGGCTCTCTAGATTCTTAAATGGACAGTGGAACCAACGTTTTATTCCAGACTTCACAACTGAGGTTGGACATCAGAGGTTTAGTATTTCGTCTACAATTTGTTTTAAGCTATGATTAAAATATGTCTTATTGAAAACTGTAACTCTCGTTTACAGTATATAATATACATTTTGCTGATGATTAAAATAAATTTTAATTTTCCACATTTTTAGAGAAGCTACAGGGAAAATAAAATTATTTCATTTGATAGATACCGTAGTTTCTATCATAAAGAAAAGGCATTTTGATTCTATTTGAATTTTTCTCGTATCTGTCCAGTGACTTATTATACGTCCTTCATGCTTTCAGGATGAGTATTTTCTTACTGGAAAAATGTAAGATCCAATTACACTGACCTATCTTTGCAAAAAATGTATTGAGTTTTTTACAACCAAATAACAAAAAGAGCCATTTCTTTATAATACGAGTATATTACATTTGCATAGTGTCTGTGATTTTCAAAGTACCAATTTAGTCTTTCCAATATGCTTGTGTGATGGGTTGTACAACTTGATTATTTCTATTTTATAGATGAGGAAACTAAGGTTCAGAGAAGTCAAATGAATTGCTGAAGGGGGAGAGATGTACACTTATTATTATAAGATCTCAATCCTCTGAGTACTTGGTTCAGTACTCATATCAATTTCCAAAGTGCAGTTTTGATAAGGAAGGAAAAGTAGTGCATATAAACTATTGATCAAACAAGCTGAATTTTATATATTCATATTAATCCATAATATATGTGATATGCAGGGGGATTGGTTCCAAGACCCTTCTGAGCACACCAAAATCCACTGACACCCAGACCCCTTATAAAAAATGGTGTACTATTTGCATATAACTTACTCATAGCCACTGGTATACCTTAAATCATCTCTACTACTTACAATGCCCAATATAATGTTATGTAACTGTAATATAAATATTGTTATACTGTACTATTTTTTTAAATTTGTATTCTTAAGATCATATTATTTTTGATGTTTTTATTTAATATTTTTGACCCATAGTTGGTTGAATCTGCGAATGCAGAACATATGGACATGGAGAGTGGACTGTGTGTGCGTGTGTGATATTTAATTGAAATGCCCTTTGCAAAATTATAAAACAATTTTGTCATATCACACATTTTGTAGATCATAAATGGGAGGTAGGTGGAAAAGAGCCATAACCATCTCCTTGGAATATTCAATTAAGAATTAGTTGTCTGCATTGTGAAAGTACTTAATGTGCCTGAACCATATGCTTAAAAATGGTTAAAATGGTAAATTTTATGCTATATATATTTTATAACATTGAAAATAAATATAAAAAAGTCAGTTGCCTGTATATGCCAACCCCAAGGGTTGCTATGAGTATTTAGGTTTTAGAGAGGGATACTGTTGTTCTTGAGATTAATAATCCATAACCTCTTATCGGTAAGAAAACATAATGGGCCACATTGTCAATTATAACACAACTCTCATAAGAAAGACTAAATAATATGACTAGCTGAAATGGCACCCCTTCCTTTTTCCTTTAAGCATTTCAATATTTAAAATACATACAGTGAAGTTAAACTTGTAAGATAGACTTGATTATATAATGCTTGGTACACATGTTACAAATGATTGAGACCAAACAATATGTCACCAGGAATAATTGAATTCTTTTCTGAATGTATCCACTAACTAGGGAAGGCTTTGAGAAATTAAATCATTTCACCTTACTCCAGTTTTCTTATGTGATACGTGCAGACAATTTAATTCACACAAACAAAATAATTTACTAAAATGTCCTAGCAAATTATAAAATTGTTTAGGCCAGGCATGGTGACTGATGCCTGTAATCCCAGCACTTTGGGTGATAGAGACCCTGTCTCAAAAAATAAAATGAAATAAAAATAAAATGTTTTGAGTTGAACACTTTTTGGAGATAAGCTATTTCATATTCTTTCAGTAACTTTTTCCCCTTCATCTTTCTGTCCATACACCTTTCCCTCTGTACATTCATGCATTCTTTTTTTCCAGACACTTGCAGGTACCAAAACTGAAGAAGTATTAAGGATCAGAGTTAAACTAAGACATGGGCTCTATCTTCAAGAACCCACACCTTCATCAGTTAGTTTGCCTCTTCCTGGTCTGGGGAATTGGTTAACACACCATGACCAATATGATTTCACCAAGGAAGAAGAATGGGAGGTAGAAACGGGCATGTGAGTAGCAAAATATACTTCCTACCATGTTCCTCGCTAGGTATGTTATTTCATTAATTTAATGACCTTTCGAGACTGTAGTAATGACAAGTGAGGAAACTCAGGCCTGTGAAGGCCATAAAGTGTATCCACATCCATTGCTGGAAAGTGGTGGGAAACCAACATGACCCTGTGTGTGTGTACTATGTAAGTGTGTGTTGCTGCCAAACATACCTGACAAATGCTAATTTTGTTGCCATTTTGCAAATAATGTCTACTGACATTCAAATGCATTCTGATATTACAATTCTTCATTATTGTTTTTGTTTTTTTTTTATACTTGAAGTTCTGGGGTACATGTGCAGAACGTGCAGGTTTGTTAAATAGATATACACGTGCCATGGTTTGCTGCACCCATCAACCCAACATGTACATTAGGTATTTATCCTAATGCTATCCCTCCTCTAGTCCCCTACCCCCTGACAGGCCCCAGTGTGTGATGTTCCCTTCCCTATGTCCATGTGTTCTCATTGTTCAACTCCCACTTATGAGTGAGAACATGCAGTGTTTGGTTTTCTGTTCTTGTGTTAGTTTACTGATCCAGCTTAATTCATGTGCCTGCAAAGGACATGAACTAATCCTTTTTTATGGCTGCACAGTATTCCATGGTGTAAATGTGCCACATTTTCTTTAGCCAGTCTATCACTGATGGACATTTGGGTTGGTTCCAAGTCTTTGCTATTGTGAATACGGCCACAATAAACATACGTGTGCATGAGTCTTTAAAGTAGAATGATTTATAATCCTTTGGGTATGTATACGGTAATGGGATTGCTGTGTCAAATGTTATGTCTGGTTTGAGATCCTTGAGGAATTGCCACACTGTCTTCCACAATGGTTGAACTACTTTACATTCCCACCAAGAGTGTGAAGCGCATTCCTGTTTCTCCACATCCTCTCCAGCATCTGTTGTTTCCTGACTTTTTAATGATCACCATTCTAATTGGCATGAGATGGTATCTCACTGTGGTTTTGATTTTCATTTCTCTAATGACCAGGGATGATGAGCATTTTTCATGTTTGTTGGCTGCATAAATGTCTTTTGAGACATTCACCCACTTTGATGGGGTTGTTTTTTTCTTGTAAATTTGTTTAAGTTCTTTGTAGATTCTGGATATCAGCCCTTTGTCAGATGGATAGATTGCTAAAACTTTCTCCCATTCTGTAGGTTGCCTGTTCACTCTGATGGTAGTTTCTTTTGCTGTGCAGAAGATCTTTAGTTTAATTAGATCCCATTTATCTATTTTGGCTTTTGTTGCCATTGCTTTTGAAGTCTTTGCCCATGCATATTTTCTTGAATGGTATTGCCTAGGTTTCTTCTAGGACTTTTATGGTTTTAGGTCTTACATTTAAGTCTTTAATCCATCTTGAGTTAATTTTTGTATAAGGTGTAAAGAAGGGGTCCAGTTTCAGTTTTCTGCATATGGCCAGCCAGTTTTCCCAACACCATTTATTAAATAGGCAATCCTTTCCCCATTGCTTGTTTTTGTCAGGTTTATCAAAGATCAGATGGTTGTAGATGTGTGGTGTTATTTCTGAGGCCTCTGTTCTGTTCCATTGGTCTATATCTCTGTTTTGGTACCGGTACCATGCTGTTTTGGTTACTGTAGCCTTGTAGTATAATTTGAAGTCAGGTAGTTGTGATGCCTCCAGCTTTGTTCTTTTTACTTAGGATTATCTTGGCTATGTGGACTCTTTTGGTTCCATTTGACGTTTAAAGTAGTTTTTTCCAATTTTGTCAAGAAAGTCAGTGGTAGCTTGATGGGGATAGCATTGAATTTGTAAAGTACTCTGGGCAGTATGGCCATTTTCATGATATTGATTCTTCCTATCCATGAGCATGGAATGATTTTCCATATGTTTATGTCCTGTCTTATTTTGTTGATCAGTGGTTTGTAGTTGTCCTTGAAGAGGTCTTTCACATCCCTTGTAAGTTGGATTCCTAGGTATTTTATTCTCTTTGCAGCAATTGTGAACGGGAGTTCACTCATGATTTGGCTCTCTATTATGGGTGTATAGGAATGCTTGTGATTTTTGCACATTGATTTTGTATCCCGAGACTTTGCTGAAGTTGCTTATCTGCTTAAGGAGATTTTGGGCTGAGATGATGGGGTTTTCTAAATACACAATCATATCATCTGCAAACAGAGATAATTTGACTTCCTCTTTTCCTAATTGAATACCCTTTATTTCTTTCTCCTGCCTGATTGTCCTGGCCAGAACTTCCAATACTATGTTAAATAGGAATGGTGAGAGAGGACATCCTTGTCTTGTGCTGATTTTCAAAGGGAATGCTTCCAGTTTTTGCCCATTCAGTATGATATTGGCTATGGGTTTGTCATAAATAGCTCTTATTATTTTGAGATACATCTCATCGATACCTAGTTAATTGAGAGTTTTTAGCATGAAGCACTATTGAATTTGAATTTTGTCAAAGGCCTTTTCTGCATCTATTGAGATAGTCGTGGTTTTTGTCATTGGTTCTGTTTATGTGATGGATTACATTTATTGATTTGGGTATGTTGAACCAGCCTTGCATCCCAGGGATGAAGCCCACTTGATCATGGTGGATAAGCTTTCTGATGTGCTGCTGGATTTGGTTTGCCAGTATTTTAATAAGGATTTTCACATCAATGTTAATCAGGGATATTGGCCTGAAATATTCTTTATCTGTTGTGTCTCTGCCAGGTTTTAGTAACAGGATGATGCTGACCTCATAAAATGAGTTAGGGAGCATTCCTTCTTTTTCTATTGTTTGGAATAGTTTCAGAAGGAATGGTACCAGCTCCTCTTTGTACCTCTAGTGGAATTTGGCTATGAATCCATCTGGTCCTGGACTTTTTTTGGTTGGTAGGTTATTAATTACCCTCTCAATTCCAGAACTTGTTATTGGTCTATTCAGGGATTCCACTTCTTCCTGGTTTAGTCTTGGGAGGGTGTATGTGTCCAGAACTTATCCATTTCTTCTAGATTTTCTGGTTTATTTGCATAGGGGTGTTTATAGTATTCTCTGATGGTAGTTTGTATTTCTGTGAGATCAGTGGTGATATCCCCTATATCATTTTTTTATTACATTTATTTGATTCTTCTCTCTTTTCTTCTGTATTAGTCTGGCTAGCAGTCTATTTTGTTGATAGTTTCAAAAAACCAGCTCCTGGATTCATTGATTTTTTTGAAGGGTTTTTAATGTCTCTGTCTCCTTCAGTTCTGCTCTGATCTTAGTTATTTCTTGTCTTCTGCTAGCTTTTGAATTTGTTTGCTCTTGCTTCTCTAGTTCTAATTTTTGATGTAGGGTGTCGATTTTAGATCATTCCTGCATTCTCTTGTGGACATTTAGTGCTATAAATTTCCCTCTAAACACTGTTTGGAATGTGTTCCATAGATTCTGGTATGTTGTGTCTTTGTTCTCATTGGTTTCAAAGAGAATCTTTATTTCTGCCTTCATTTCGTTATTTACTCAGTAGTCATTCAGGAGCAGGTTGTTCAGTTTCCATGTAGTTGTGCGGTTGTTATGACTTCTGTTCTTTTCCATTTGCTGAGGAGTGTTTTACTTCCAATTATGTGGTCAATTTTAGAATAAGTGTGATGTGGTGCTAAGAAGAAGGTATATTCTGTTGATTTGGGGTGGAGAGTTCTGTAGATGTCTATTAGGTCTGCTTGGTCCAGAGCTGAGTTCAAGCCCTGAATATCCTTGTTAATTTTCTGTCTTGTTCATCTGTCAAAGATTGAGAGTGGGGTGTTAGAGTCTCTCACTATTATTTTGTGGGAGTCTAAGTCTCTTTGTAGGTCTCTATGAACTTGCTTTATGAATCTGGGTGCTCCTATATTGGGTGCATATGTATTTAGGATAGTTAGCTCTTCTTGTTGCATTCATCCCTTTACCATTATGTAGTGCCCTTCATTGTCTTTTGTTGTTTGTTAATTTAAAGTCTGTTTTATCAGAGATTAGGATTATAACTCCTGTTTTTTTTGTATGTTTTTGTTTTGTTTTGCTTGGTAAGTATTCCTCCATCCCTTTATTTTAAGCATATGTGTGTCTCTGCATGTGAGATGAGTCTCCTGAATACAGCACACTGATGGGTCTTGACTCTTTAGCCAGTATGTCAGTCTGTGTCTTTTAATTGGGGCATTTATCCTGGTAACACTTAAGGTTAATATTGTTATATATGAATTTGATCCTGTCATTATACTAGCTGGTTACTGTGCCCATTAGTTGATGTAGTTTCTTCATGGTGTTGATGGTCTTTACAATTGAGTATGTTTTTGCAGTGGCTGGTATCAGTTGTTCCTTTCCATATTTAGTGCTTCCTTCAGGAGCTCTTGTAAGGCAGGCCTGGTGGTAACAAAATCTCTCAGCATTTGCTTGTCTGTAAAGGATGTTATTTCTCCTTCATTTGTGAAGCTTAGTTGAGATGTGAAATTCTGGGTTGTAAATTCTTTTCTTTAAGAATGTTGAATATTGGCCCCCACTCTCTTCTGGCTTGTAGGGTTTCTGCAGAGAGATCTGCTGTTAGTCTGATGGGATTCCCTTTGTGGGTACCCCTACCTTTCTCTCTGGCTGTCCTTAACATTTTTTCCTTCATTTCAACCTTGGTGAATCTGACAGTTACGTGTCTTGGGGTTGCTCTTCACAAGGAGTATCTTTGTGCTGTTCTCTGTATTCCCTGAATTTGAATGTTGGCCTGACTTACTGGGTTGGGGAAGTTCTCCTGGACAGTATCCTGAAGAGTGTTTTCCTATTTGGTTCCATTCTCACTGTTCACTTTCAGGTACACTAATCTAACGTAGGCTTGGTCTTTCCACATAGTCCCATATTTCTTGGAGGCTTTGTTCATTCCTTTTCATTCTTTTTTCTCTAATCTTATTTCATTAAGTTGCTCTTAGATCTCTGATATCCTTTCTTCTGCTTGTTCAATTTGGCTATTGATACTTGTGTATGCTTCACAAAGTTTTTGTGCTGTGTTTTTCAGCTCCATCAGGTCATTCATATTCTTCTTTAAACTGGTTATTCTAGTTAGCAATTTCTCTAACCTTTTCTCAAGGTTCTTAGCTTTTTTGCACTGGGTTAGAATATGTTCTTTTAGCTCAGAGAAGTTTGTTATTACCCACCTTCTGAAGCGTACTGCTGTCAGTTTGTCAAACTTATTCTCCGTCCAGTTTTGTTCCCTTAGTGGCGAGGAGTTGTGATCCTTTGGAGGCGAAGAGGCATTCTGGTTTTAGGAATTTTCAGCCTTTTTGCACTGGTTTCTCACCATCTTTGTGGGTTTATCTACCTTTGGTCTTTGATGTTGGTGACCTCTGATGGGGTCTCTGAGTGGACGTGTTATTCTTTTGTTTGTTAGTTTTCCTTTTAATAGGCCCCTCTGCTACAGGTCTGCTGGAGTTTGCTGGAGGTCCACTCCAGACCGTGTTTGCCTGGGTATCACCAGCAGAGGCTGCAGAATAGCAAAGATTGCTGCCTGTTCTTTCCTCTGGAAGCTTCGTTCCAGAGGGGCACCTTCCAGGATACACGGGGGTCAGGGACCTACTCTGATCCATAGCAGAGCTCAAACACTGTGCTGGGAGATCCGCTGCTCTCTTCAGAGCCGCCAGGCAGGGATGTTTATGTGTGCTGAAGCTGCGCCCACAGCCGCCCCTTCCCCCAGGTGCTCTGTCCCAGGGACACGAGGGTTTTATCTGTAAGTCCCTGACTGGGGCTGCTGCCTTTCTTTCAGAGATGCCCTGCCCAGAGAGGAGAAATCTGGCAATCTGGCCACAGTGGCCTTGCTGAGCTGCAGTGGGCTCTGCCTAGTTTGAACTTCCTGGCCGTTTTGTTTACACTGTGTGGCTAAAACTGCCTACTCAAGCCTCAGCAATGGCAGATGCCCCTGCCCCCACTAAACTCGAGCATTCCAGGTTGATCTTAGACTGCTGCTCTGCTGGCAGCGATAATTTCAAGCCAGTGGTTCTTAGTTTGCTGTACTCCATGGGGGTGGGACCCGCCGAGCCAGACCACTTGTCTCCCTGGCATCAGCCCCCTTTCCAGGGGAGTGTATGGTTCTGTCTTGCTGGCATTCCAGGCACCACTGGGGTGTGGGAAAAAAAAAAAAAAAAATGCTGCAGTTAGTTCAGTGTCTGCCCAAGCAGCCACCTAGTTTTGTGCTTGAAACCCAGGGCCCTGGTGGGGTAGGCACCAGAGGGAATCTCCTGGTCTGCAGGTTGTGAAGACCATGGGAAAAGCGCAGTATCTGGGCCGGAGTGCATGGTTCCTCAGGCTCAGTCCCTCATGGCTTCCCTTGGGAAGGGGAGAAAATTCCCCAAACCATTGTGCTGCCCAGGTGGGGTGGTGCCCCACCCTTCTTTGGCTTGCCTTCCATGGGCTGCACCCACTGTCCAACCAGCCCCTATGAGATGAACTGGGTACCTCAGTTGGAAATCACCTGCCTTCTGCGTGGATCTCACTGGGAGCTGCAGACCACAGCTCTTCCTATTCAGCCATCTTGCCAGAAATCCTGTTTTTGTTTCTTCCACTCACTACTTCATTTATTTCAAGTTTTTTTTTTTCCCAGATATGCCCATTTATGACTTTTAATTGGACCCCTTCTTTATTTTTTTGCATTCTTTTTATAGGGCTTTTAGGCCTAGTATTATTTCTCTGTCCTCACTGGATTAATATCACTACCAAATTATGTGGTATACTTACTGTTCCTGCTCTCTAGTAATAGCAATAAAAATAAGAAGTAGCTATTACATACCCACTATTTGCTAGGCCCTGTTGTCAGAACTTTACAGTATTAAGTAATGTAATATTCAAAAGAACATTTGGGTATTGGTGTGATTACTGCCTACATCCTGTGAACAAGTAGAGTCTTAATGAGACAACATTCTAAGTAGAACACACACAGGCATGCGTTAGAATCATAGAAATTGCTCACAAAATATTTGAACTTAATTCTGTGTTTCCTATGTATTCTCTTCATCATAACCATCATCATGAGAACAGGGGTGGTAGGCTTCTTCTGTAAAGAGCCAAATAATAAATATTTTAGGATTTGTGGGCCATATATGGTCTCTCTCACATATCCTTATTTTTTTCACAACTATTTAGAAATGTAATTTTTAAAAAATCTCTAACTCTCAGTCTGAAAACAGGCTAAAGACTAAATGTGGTCTGAGGGCTATGATTTATTGACCCCCATGCACTAGCCTCCTCACCACTAAACTATGCTTTCTAGAGTGAAATGACTTTTGTAGCTCTGTTACATTCCTTATTTTCCATTTCTTAAATTTCCTTTATTGGAATCATTTTTAAACGCAATCTAGATTCACCTGGATAGGAGAGCCAAACACAACTTGTCTGAACAGCAAGAATGTGCCAATTTGCAATGACCTTAATCTGCTGACTCTCTTGGATGACCAGGGACAATTTCCACTTGCCTTCTTGCTCTCAGCCCATGCAGCCCCATTGCTATGACCGAGCCCCAGACTGTGGCAGGGCTCGTAGAACTCATGCACAGGTCTCTCACTCACATGTTACCTCCTACTGAAGCCCTTCTCACCTGTGATATGGTTCTTTGGAAGTTCTTCCCAATCAAACCTCCCAATCTTACTAGGGCTAACGGCTTAGGGTTCCCCTTACCTAAAGCTCTCCTATGTTTTCTGATTTGTAATGGGTAATGGTTGACATGCTAGTGGAAGGGATGGTTAGAAAGGAAGCTGGGAGGTTGGATATCAGATAGGCCTTAACAGGATTCCTATGTTGTTGGGGGAGGTAACATAACCAGCTTAAAAAAACACACAAAAAAATGGTCTCCCTCCTTATCATTTGTATTCCATGGGATGGCCATATATCATAGTTCTGGTCAATGAGATATAACAGAAATTGTTGGGAGGCAGATTCAGCTAGCATCCCCTACTTTTCCTTTGCCCTTACGGCTACATGCCTGAAAAGTGGGTATAATAGCTAAAGGTAAAGCTGTCCTCTTCTGACTATGACAAAAATCCAGAAGAATCACAGAAACTCATGCCTGGTAACAGCCCCATACTGCCTAAATCTGGAGAGTTAAATGAGGCAGGGAAAAAACAAGTGTCTTGTTTAAACCACCATGATTTGGATTTTATATTACTATGCATAATTGAATGCAGGTCCTACCTGATACATTGCCCTTTTCCTAATTCATTCCTTTGTAATTTCCTTTTAGCAACAAGCATTTATTGTACCCCTCTATGTACATGCCACAAGAAAGGAAACATGTCCTCATTGCTGAGGATTTTGCTACTCTCAGTTATGGAGCTGATAGACCTCTAGAGCACATTGTTCCTTATACACAGTATCAACCACAATAGCCATTAAGGTCCCACAGTGCCTTTTTCCATCACTTCTTGATTACTGACAAAGTAGGACGCACTGGGGACTATGCCTGCTCTTTACCTGAGCTGCAAAGAGTGAAGTTAATCATACCCTCCATCAGGTTCCTGACAGATTCATCTCTTAATATTCCCTTCTGTATATCACTAATCTTATATTCCATCACCATAAGTATATGTAAGTATTTGCTTAGTATATGTCTTAAATATACATGCTATTCTTTTCTGCTTATGAAACATAGCTTACTTCTACCTCTCGAGAACTGTTAAAATAGTTGAATTATTTAATGTGTCTGCTCTCTACTTCCTAAAATTGCTTCTGAACATCTGTCCCTTTCTTTGAAAAGATAAGCCCGATCATGTGCATGACTTCATATTTTCAAATATGAGCTTACCTGTTTTTTGTCAAGTGATAATTTTGAAAGGTCTTCATGACTTCCTAAAATTCCAAGTTTCTTTTCTTCATTTATCTTTTAAAGATAGATAGTAAAATGAGTATAACTGTATAACCAATTTCACTCTTCATTCTGTATTTTAAAAGCCATTTCGTCTAATTCCCCACAAGTTTTAATGAGAGAAACATATTCTTATGGGGTTCTTCCCTTTGCAAGTGCTTGGACATTTCCTTTGGGCTCTGAATTCCCTCAGGTTGCAGTTCTAACCAGACCTGTAAACCACTCATTTAATTACATAAAATAAAGGAAAGGAAATTTTTGCCACTCAATCCACAAGATATACTTCTGGAAGAATGTCATAGAGGGTATTTTTTCCAAAAATTACTACACAAATTAATCATAACTACATTTAAAGAAAGCTTTAAAATTCTCAAAGTACTTTTATGTACTTATTTGAGTTGATCTTCAGGATGTAGATATAATTTTTTTTTCACATATTACAGTTGAGGAAACTAGAACTCAGAGAATGTGTTGCTTACTTGAGAACCCTAAATAGTAAATTGTAAACAGTGTAGGAATTACAACATTTTCCTTTTATTTAATGATAGAATCTTATTGTAAGGAAACTTTATAATCATTTGGTCCAATTGCCCACGCAGTGTAAAAAGGAAAAATCTTCAATAAATTCCCACTGTTAGCCATCTGGCATTTATTGACTGCTTACAATGGTGGGAAGCTCACTACTTCAAAAGGCAGCCCACTCTTCTGTTGGGCAGATTTTCTTGTTAAAAGTTTGTTCTTATATCGAATTAAAATTTAACTATTTGAGGCCGGGCATGGTGGCTCACGCCTGTAATCCCAGCACTTTGGGAGGCTGAGGTGGGCGGATCACGAGATCAAGAGATAGAGACCATCCTGGCTAACATGGTGAAACCCCGTCTCTACTAAAAAATACAAAAAATTAACCGGGTGTGGTGGCAGGCACCTGTAGTCCCAGCTGCTGGGGAGGCTGAGGCAGGAGAATGGCATGAACCATGATGGAGCAAGACTGTCTCAAAAAAAAATTAACTATTATTTGAATTTTTGGCCCGTTGCTTTTCTTCCCATTTTTGAAAAACAAGTATACTTCCTAAAGAAAGATGGAAATTACAAAGATATTTTTAGTCTATTTCAATCTTCCTTTTTCAGAAGAAACAGCCAGCTCCTTCAGTTCTCCCTCATATCACACCATATCCCTATGTGTCCCATTCTGGTCTTCCTCCTCTGGATGCACCTGGTATCTCAGTGTTCCTTCTGAGTATAGTGGTCTGTGCTCAGCAGAGATCTTTGCACAGCATAGCCCCTCACCTTCTACCTCCAGTTAGACAAAATTCTACATGTTCTCTAAACGTATCTGAACATGCTGTGATCACCCTACTGCGTCATCTAAGCACTAAATCTTTTTATTTTTTTTTTAAAATTGCATCGCCTTGTGGGATTATTGTTTTCAATCAATATCCTTAGCTCTTTCTTTCTTGAACTACTTATTGCCAAGCCTGGTCCCCTAAATTACATGTGAGCAACTGATTTCTGAACTTTTCAACATATAAGTTATCTAAGAGTTAATCAAGTTGCCCCCCTCAGTCATAACGAGCTGCTGCTGATTTACCCGGCTCTATAAATTGAAGGAGAAGTGAGGGACGTGTAGCCACAACAGCAAAAAAGCAGCCCAGAATAGCTCTTCTTTCAGTACTCGCTCCAGATAACATATTATTTTAGTTATATTTCATGAATTTTTCTTACATTCTTTTAAGTAGGAAATGTCCAGTGTGCTCATGTTGAACAGACACAAGCCAAAGGACCGTGCTGTGTGAAGTGACTGTGTGTGGGAATGAATGGATGAGTCATCAGGAACCGATTCTCTTTAAAGGGATGTGGCACATGTAACAAACCTGCACGTTGTGCACATGTACCCTAGAACATAAAGTATAATTTATAAAATAAAAAAAAAAAACAAAAAGGATGTGGCACAGTGGTTACAGCAGTCTCAGCATTTAAGAATACAATTATACATTATCAAGCTAAGTTACCTTGTTCATCTCTGCATCTTCCTGGAAACCTTTTTTATGACCCTGGAACAGCTCAGAAATCCATTTTTTAAGCTTCAGTAAGAGATAAAACAGGGACTTTGGACTTGGCACCAGATTGAAAGGTACGGGAAGTGTTCTCCCCTCCTCAAAGTAGGAGAACCAGAGTTTGGCTCTTGCAAATTTCCACTCCACATCGGCGTCATCCTATACAAATACACATGACAGTTCAGCAAGGAAATGCATAAACAGAATTACTGGGATGCTTTTACCGTTGTGTGGCTAGATGGAGGACAATGCCTATAAACACTCTCAGACCCCAGTGATCATTCCAAGATTTTTTCTAAACGTTAACATTCCATTCACACACTCTTTCTTAAATTTGTCCAAAATTTTGACAGTCTTACAAGACTGTGAATCTCCAAGTTCCCATGTGTTTATAAATACCTGATAGATAGATATAAATGTATTTTCCTACGTTCTGAAAAACGGTATGAAAAATTATTCTCTCTTTTATCCCACAATGTACCACTCATTTATTTGGGACACAGAGAAAGATTTCTGGAATAAAAATTTACACTATTAATCTCAACTTGAGAAAGGGTCAACTTTGAATATCACTCAAAAAAGACTTAGAGAATAATAGTATTCATAAGCAGTAATTTTTTGAATAAAATATAAATTCATGCTGATATAGTATTTCTAAAGTGTTTTATTAAATTGATATCAAATCAGCATTTCTGCTTCTTATGCCTTACTGCCCCATGACACCTTATTGATGTTGCATTTGGAAGCAAAGAGTTAAAATTTTCCAGATTACTGGTCAAACGAGTGCATAAACAGGGAATGAACAAAGGGGGAAGAGCGATCCATACTTTCATCCTCATTGCTGAGTTAGTCCTTGGAATAGTTAAAACATGTAGGCACAAATGATAAAAATGTATTGAGATTATACCTCAATTTCCTGGAATGAACTGTTGATCATGGCAATTAACATATTTAGCAAAACAATGACCATCGTAACATTATAGACTCCATAAAGAACGTAACCAATGTTTTCAATGAATTTGTGGTTATAGTTGATGACCACTGATTTCACTTCAGAAAGTCCAAATATAGCCCAGAACAGTGTCTTAAAACTCTCTTCAACTCTGGGGAAAAATAAAAGGAGAAAAGAAAGTGTATAAGTAAGTAACAATATTCCCATAATAAAAGTGAGTTGGTTTAGTGTCTTTGCAAATTACTGAGTATTTATTAAAAAATCTTCACTTCTCTGAAGCTCACTTTTCTTTTCTGTAAAATGGTTACAATAGGACTGCTGCAAGGATGGCATAATATTGTGCATATGAAGTACATAATCATAACTCAGTAAACACATAATAAGCACTCAATAAATGCTATTAACATAATTTCTAACCACAGATATGAACACTTAAATAATCCATAGCTTTGGCAATGGAATTGTTAAATGTACTACTTAAAAATAACACAATTTGTTAGAATCCTTTTAGTTTTCCTGCTGATCTATACTTCTACTCATATCCAATAAATAGATAATAATCATATATATCTTAATGGAAAATACGACAAAATAAACAGACAATGTTACCAAAATCACTGACATGTCTTAGGTAGGAATTTCAATGCTTTAGGCCTAATTATTGACCAAAGCTAAGCCAATTTGCTTAACTTAGGTGGTTACATTTCCCTGGCAAACTGTATTTCAGAGAAATATGGAAAACAGTAGGCTTATGTTTCAGTTGTTGCTTCTCATTGTAACACTGCAGACCTAATATTTACATAATCTATTCCAAACACACTTTATTTAAAAAAAAAAAAAACATGTGTCCATGGTGAACATAAGTCAAAACTCTTGTCACTATTGATAAGTCAGATCTACTCAGTAATAAGATCTGAGCAATTCAATTAGGAAAGCAGCTGTTTTCATAGTTAGTGTCCCCAGGAGTCCCCTGTAAGCAGGAGGGTAAGGGAGTTCAGAGCAACAGATCCTAGAGTCAGCAAGCAAGGGTTACACCCTGGCTGTTCCACATACAGCTATGGAATATTCAGCAAATTACTTAATTTTTGTGAATTTCAGTTTCCTCTTGGTGAAATAGAGATAATAAAGGGAGGCATGCAAGGTATTTACCTGGCTCTAAAAATGTTAGTTATTATTTAATATTAGAAAGGTTCCTACATTTTAGAGCTCCTCTAACTCATTTTTAAAATCCCCTCGTTTTGCAAAAGAGGAACTAGAGAGGAAGTCTTTACCAAAACATTATTTATCCCATGGACTTACATAAACACTGTTAAACTAATATTTATTTAATTTGCAGTAACTATCATCAAAACATCTGAGATCACATACGTTGTGAAGGCTTCATTTTGTTTTGCACCAATGTAGTAGGAGTAGAGGTTGAACATTCCAATCATAAAGGCCACAAACACCATAATGAATATGACCATGAACTTGAAGATGTCTTTGACTGTTCTTCCAAGTGATATCTGCAGAGGTCCAAAGCTTTCATTTGCTGGCAAAATATAAGCTATCCTAGAGAAACTTAAAACTACAGCAATTGCATAAAGACCTTCAGATATTATTTGAGGATCAGAGGGGTCCCACTTTATCCTGGCTAGGAAAAAGCAAAGATAAAGAGTTGTGTGAGTTTCTTCAAGTTGTTTATTTAGGTAACTTCTTTTTCTGCGAAAGAAATATAGTTACGTTAGAATCCAGTTTTCGAATGGAAGTCTCCTATCTTAAAGGGCTTCTTAAGTGTCTGCTATAGTTGGGCTTCTTAGTTTATTGAGAACATGACTCTCCTGGTTTGCTAGCAACTTCTCATAAGGGGATAGCATAATAGTTAAGAGTTCAGACTATAGACTCAGTATCTGTAAAAGTTCATGTATATATATGTACGCACATACACATATATCAAAGAACTTACAGAACTACTTCTCTTAGTTTTGTTTCCCCATTTTTGAAAATGAGATAATGTCCCCTCTAACTCTCTTGTCTTTGTGAGAATTCAGTAAGTCAACATATGTTACGTGTTTAGCAAGTGCTTGGCACTTAATAAATGGTAGTGTTTATTATTCAGTCTTAAACTATAATTACACTATAATTTTAGGCTTGTAGCATATTTGTAGTCATTAAAATTTATTAGGAATAACTTTTATTGGTCACTCAAACAAGTCTATTTTTACCATAAAATGTAGCAATTATTCACTTATGAATTTTTCTGGCATTATTACATCAGGTCATCAAAAATGCAATTAAGAAACCATTATGAAGAAAAATACAAAACAGTGTGTAAGAAAGGGGAAAAACATAATTACAAATTTGAATTTGCTTATTTGCTGAGAAGTGGAATTAGGAAAGGATAACAAGAAACTAATAAAAGCAGTTTCCTTTTTTATAGTGCTTTGAATGTAAGTATTATCTACAAATAGCTTTGAATTTTTTTAATTAAGTGCATTTTTTAAAATCTTTCATTAAAATAAACATTAATGGAGCCCTTATGTGATATTGCCAATAAACTCACAAGTGAATGTTAACTAATTTCTTATCAGAGGGTTTGAAATGAGTATTCAAAGGGAATATATTTTCCCCATCCAGGTTTTTATGAGGTGGTAGTCTCCTTAAGTAAATAACTGAACCAGTTTCCATCCCTTAGTCACTTTCTTCCTGGAAAGCTGGAACGACTTATCTGATTGCTCAATTGGGATGAATAACTGGGCATAGCTGGCTCGGCATTGCCTTCTCTGTCCTGGGAATTCTCCTCTGGTCCTCCATGGAGCTGCCATCCTCTTTTTGTGGGAAGGACTGCCCTGGTCCATTGCTATCTAGAAATTGGAGCATATGTGTGCCTCATTCTGGGGTTCAGTATTACTGAACTCATTAGCTAATAGACTCAGACCTACGTCATCCACCCCGGATTTTATCAGTGTTAGAGGTGATGATCTGGCCTCCATATTAATGTCTTGTTTTATTTCTCAACGAATTCTAAGACTGGTTGGGAAGCAGTGGTGTTATTGACTGGGGAACCGCTCAGAGATCCCAACAATTCCTTTGTTTTCAAATACTTTTTATATATCTTAAATGAAAATGGCACTCAAATGTGAACTTTATTATATGTATTTATGGGGCACAACTTGATGTTTTCATGTATGTCCGTGTACACTGTGCAAAGATTAAATGAAGCTAATTAACATTCATCACCTCGTATATTTACATTTTTGTGGTAAGAACATTTAAAATTTACTCTGTTAGCAATTTTCAAGTATACAGTACATGATAATTAACTCTAACCACCATATTGTATATCTCCAGAACTTATTCACCCTAACCGTGTACCCTTTGTAAACTGTACCTTTGACCAACATCTCCCCATTTTGTGCCCCTTACCCCAACCCCTGACAACCACCATTACCTTCTACCTCTTTGAGTTTGACTTTTTTTAGATTCCACAAATAAGATCATATACCATTTGTCTTTCTGTGCCTGCCTTATTTCACTCAGCATAATGTCTTCCAAATTCATTCATGTTGTTACAAATGACAGGATTTTCTTCTTTTAAAAGGTGGAATAGTATTCCATTGCATATACACACACACACACACACGTGTGTATATTCATATCCATATCTATACACACACGTATATATCCATATCCATATATACACAGATGTATATATCCATATACATAATACATATATATGTATGCAGAGAGAGAGATACAGATAGCTAGCTAGCTAGATCAAATGTGAACTATTTTTAATTTAAAAGGGAAAAATAAATCCAGAACATAAGACATGTAGTCTCAATGAAGTTTGGTAATTAGCCAATTGATCCAAGAGATAAAGGGAGATGGCTTTCGTGATTAAGAGAGTTTTCCAGGGAGTAGAAAAAATCAAAGGAAGAAGCGGAAAGCATGCTTCCTCACATATAGATGCTTATTCTTCAGATACAGATGTTGGAAACGAACAATTTTATGAGAATTGGGCAGTAACCAAACTACTACTGACATCTTTTTTTACAAGAAAATTCTGCATTTTTATTTATATTGACTACTGTAAACTCACCCAAATTGTAGTATTTCACATTGTCTCCCAATGTTACTTTCGTCAAGTCCTTCAAAGTATCATTTGCATCAATGATGCTCTGGGCTTTGGAAGCATGCCAAAATGCCATGAATCTCGCAATGAATGATGCTGCAAAAATTGCTAACATACCAAAATCAAGCATATTCCACAACTCAAACAAATATTCCTTGGGGCCTTGAGTCCAAATTTCTTTACATTCAGCCCATATCATGCCTGTATCAGAAAGGGGTTAAAATATCAATTCAATTGCATTCAGTCTTAGCTATTCTATAAAACAAAATATGTTTGAAAGGTCTCAGCCTGACATTACAAAACCCTTCAAAATTTGGCCCCAGCCTGCCGTCCCACCATAATTCCCATACCCTCACCAATATCATAGTCCAGAAATATCAGTGCATACCTGAAAGCAATTTGACAAAGTTCATTGAACACCTTAAAATAACAAATGTCCTACTGATCAATTAATTCCACACATAAAAATATATTTAAAAGATGATTATTGTAGGATACTTTATAATAACCCAAACACACCCACACACTCAAAATAGAAGTAAAATGAAAGTGGGACTTCCACAGATAGAGTATTATGAAGCCATTTAATGTGATATTTTATTAATTACCATGGGACAGTGACCATGAGAATGTGCCTCAGTGACATCCAACTATAGGAATTTGATTGGTCACAGGTCTCACCTACTGTCTTCTGAAAACCACTGCCATTTTTTTACCAAGGCCATGTCTCCCCCGGGCTGCTCTCAGCCAATTACTGAGGGTACCTCTTCTTGGGAGACATGGGACACTTCTGATGGCTGACTTTGGCTCAAGGATTTCATGACAGCCTTGCCAAGCTTTCCTTAGACTGTGTAAAGATCTAGGATGCTTCTACTCAACCTTCCTGCCTTCTCTCTGTCCCTTGGGGTTTGACTTATATCCCTGCCTGAGAGCCTTTGAGACCTTTCTCAGCTTTCTCGCCATTTCCTCTCACAAGAAATGTTCCTTAATAAAATTTCCATTTCCCTTAATAAACGTGTTGAACATTTAATCTTTGTGCCTGCTTCTTGGAGGACCTGGACTAACATACATTGCAAAAATCTTTATATTGTAATGCTAAGTAAAAATGTTTAAAATGTTATGTTATGATGTATGGTTTATATTTAAAACGACAGTGAAAGCCTAGATGGGATGACAGGAACTTATTAATAGTAGTTGCCTTTTTCTGGTGGAATTATTAGTAGTACGCCTATTTCTTCAAAATTTTAGTGTAGTATTTAGGAACACTGGATTTGAGGAATTTAAGTACACAGGCTACCATGGATTTGAGAATTTGTTCTTCCATTTGTCAGTTATGAAGTCTTTGATAAGGTATTTAAACTATCTAAAACTCAGGTTGTAAAATGGGAATGATATTGGTTCATTCCCGCTTCACTGGATTGTTATGAGCCTTAAATAAAACAGTTCATGTGAAATACGCAGCTCAGTGTCTGGCACTTGGAAAAAATTATGACTAACATTTACTGAGTGCTTACTATTTAAAATTTTCCACGACTGTCACATGTATTTTTTTCTTAATTTGAAGAATTCCACTTTTTTAATTAAAAAGAAGTTGCTTTATCCCTATTAAGATACTCTACTCTGACATCCTGTCTCCTTCTGGAGCCATCAGGAGAAATACAACCCAAACGCCAACAGATCAAAACTTGTCTCCATCAAGAAGTCCTTCACAGCCTCGAGTTGAAATTAATCTTTCCCTCTTACTCTCAGCAACCACCTGCCCCAAATTCTCACACTGGTCCTGGATGTCAATCACAGAACCTGCTATACGAATAGCTGCAGAGCCCTATGGGGATTAAGGAAACACCCCATCTCTAATCTTCAAGAGCACATCATGTGCCTTTTCTTAAAGCCAGTATTCAATGGAACATAGAAGATATGGATTTAAGAGAAGACTTCATTACTTATTTTGAGTTGTTGCAAGTTAAGAGGGGACTAGGATTGAATTAATATAAAATCTGGGGAACCAAATTTGTGACAGGAAATACGGCCGTTTTTTTTCCCCAGTGTGGTCTCCGGGTTCCTGTCAGCCTCACTAGGCGATGAGGATGGTTCAGAGTAACAAGCATGGAGACTAAAGGGACATTTGAACTCATGCAGCCTAGTTGTTTTCAAAACTTCCCTTCCCCTTGTTCTTCCCACTTCTCCATCTTCTTTTCTCTTTCTCTCTTTAAGAAGTAGAATTCGTGGCACAAGTGATGTCTTCCTGAAGCTTAAAAACTAAAACAAATAAGTGAGCTATTCTGCTCAAAGGAAAAGTTCCTGTCTCATTTGTCCTGAGGACCCCTGAGAGCTGCCAAGGAGAGTTTGAAATCCCGCATCAAGTCCAAGCTCGCCGCAAGCAGGAGACTTCACAGGGATCAAGCCCCTGCTCATACAGATCTTGCGATAAGGTGCTTCTGAAGGCTGCTCATCCCACTGTTGAATTTTCAGAATATTCCTTCAACGTGGATGCAGTGGTTCTATTTTTGCCCTCTAGAGAGGTAGCAAATGAGTCAGCTCCCTCTGCCTTCAAATTTATTTTTACAAAAAACAACCAAAAAACCTACCTGTGTGCTCATTAAATCTGTTTTTCTCTAGCAGAGGCAGGTTAAACATGAAACTGAAGCTTCAAGATGTCTTTACTTGCCCAGGCTCCTTCTAAGTCCTCCCTTTGTCTTTTTCTCTAAATGGGGCCCTCTGAATAAACAGATTCCACTGGGTCTTACCCCATGCCTCACCCTCTAGGGTAAGCTTCCCCAGCACCTCAAGTGCTGTTCTGAGAATGACGCACTCTCCTAACTGCTGTTGTGCTTGAAATGCTCCTTAGGTTGCCGATTGGCTGCACGGGGCACCCGGGGCCTGCAGATGTGGTCTGGCCATTGGGTAATTACTGCCCTCAACTGCCATCCTCTCCTGTTGAAGAGTCAGCCCAGGACTGCATCTGCTTTCTCAGCAGCTCAGACTGACCATTAAGTGACAAGTGCTCCTAAGGCCCTTTTCACAAGTGTCTTCAAGCATGTCCGCCTCCCTGTGTTCCTGCTATACGTCCTCTCATTGATTTGAGCTCACTGTTCTGCCTTGTCAACATCTCCTGACACATCAGTTTTATCATTTAGCCTTTCAACTTTCTGTCAGCTAAATATTAGATAAATCTGCTTTGTGACTAACAGTGTTGTCCTCTCCCTCAAGCCCACATAACACACCCAACACCTCATCTAAGTAGGCCACTTCTTATTAACATTTCCAGAAAGTACAACAACTTTCTTTCAAGAATAACTTAAAAAAAAATGCCAATGTCAGAAACTGAACCAGGAATCTAACATATGCTACAAAAGCATCAGCTGTCCTGAGTTGTTCATTATTTTCCTTTGAAATAAACACTGTTAGCTAGTCTCTGAAGTCAAATACAAAAACTGATGGGACAAAAGTTATAAGGAAAATGCTTTTGATTAAAGCTTCATTTAATATTCCTGTGTTAGGTTTCTAAGTGAAAAAGGAAAAAATATATATAAAGTTTAAAATAAAACTCAGATGGCCGGGCCCGGTGGCTCACGCCGGTAATCCCAGCATTTTGGGAGGCTGAGGTGAGTGGATCACCTGAGGTTGGGAGTTCCAGACCAGCTGGACCAACATGGAGAAACCCCGTCTTTATTAAAAATACAAAATTAGCCAGGTGTGGTGGCCCATGCCTGTAGTCCCAGCTACTCGCTACTCGGGAGGCTGAGGCAGGAAAATTGCTTGAGCCTGGGAGGCGGAGTTTGCGGTGAGCCAAGATCGCACCATTGCACTCCAACCTGGGCAGCTAGTGTGAAACTCCATTTCAAAATAAATAAAATAAAAAATAAATAAAACTAAGACTAGTATGAGGAGAATAATTTATGGTAAAGAATAAAATGAACATGTTGTATGAAACATAACTCACTGAACTCGTGCAGTCTAGTTGTTTTCAAAGCTTTTCATTCCTCCAGTCCCAGGCATGATCTTCCTTCTGTGTCCTCCCTCTTAGAGACTGCAGTCACTACCTACTGATCCAAGGCAGAACTCACAGCTCCTCCCTTCTGATGTGCCGTAATCACCAAGTTGTTTGGGGTTTACCTTTTAGGGTGCTCTCAAGTTTATACATATTTTATATGTAAAATATAATATGTTCATTTTCTTCTTTACCATAAATCATTCTCCTCATACCCCTCTGTATAAAATTTTAAAAATTATTTACCCCTTATAGAAAATTTAATTTTTCAAAGTTTCATCTTGTCCTAAAACAGTCATGTTTTGCCTGATAGGAAAATAGCACTCCTATGTAAAAGTGACATATAAACACTTAGTGAAAAATTGAGTAATAATTATAAGTAACTGAAATTTCTTGAACATGTCCATCGTGCCAAGCACTATATTATTTACTTTACATATACTAACACATAAAAAATAAACTGTGAGACATGGGCTTTTAGTTTAAGAAGATAAAGGTCATGCACAAGTGATTGTTTATTCTTATTTTAAATCAGATATTAGAAGTGAAATATAATTTCTTTTTATAGCCTCATCAATTAAATTAGAAAAGAATTAGAATAAAATCAAAGCCATCTTCTGTATCCAAGATTTATCATTACTTTGGTGATACAATTCACATTTTATGACTATCCATATTTTTCCCTAAAACATATTCAGGAAATGAAGTGATTTGAAAGTGTTGAATAACTCAAATGCTATTGAGTTACATTTAAAATATTCCTATGGTAATTTGAAAAATGCTTCTTAATATTTTGATTGATCATCTCATGAAGCTCCAGCATGAAACCAAGAAGACATGTCCTGCCTTAGAAGTGATACAAAACTGACAATGCTTCTCCAGGTCCCTAGAGAGGGAGATGGGATGTTATGAGGGGAATGGAGAAGACTATGGATTATTAAAGGATTTATATGAAAACCCCTGAGCGTAATTTTCTTCACATCTTGCATATGTTAACCCTAAGTAATTGTATGCATAGTCAGGGCCTTAAGTACCATCTGGAATTGAGGATTGCTACAACTTTATTCAAAACCCAAATACTCCCAGGGGTCATACTTTATATTACTGGATGGACATTTCCACTTTGAAATTCCATGGGCACTTCAAAGTCAGTCATAACCTAAACTTTATCAGCTTTTCATTTGTCCAGTCCCAGGCATGATCTTCCTTCTGTATTCTGCCTCTTAGAGACTGTAGTCACTACCTACTGATCCAAGGCAGAATCCACAGCTCTCCCTTCTGAGGTGCAATAATCACCAAGTTGTTTGGGGTTTACCTATTAGGTTGCTCTCAAGTCCTTTCCCCTATCTCCTGAGTTCCAGACCTCATCCTCCTTGCAGGGAGCACTTCCATTGAGTCTCAGCCTCTGGACTCTTTTAAGCCACCCTCTATTTCACAACCACTGTGACCTTTCTAAAACATGATCAGATCAGATCAGATCAGATCACCAATTGCTGAAAAGCATCCTCTAGCCATTTCTCCACCCTTATCTCCCATCACTCACATCCATAAATGCACCTTGACTCCTTCTCTGCCTAACTCATCATATTCCAAGTGTGTCAGGTGTTGCCATAGTCTCACATCTCTAATGTTCCTGTGCCTTGTAGTATCCTTGTCCCCCAAACAGGTCTGGTTAACATTCTCTTATCCTCAAAGTATCGAATTGAAGGTACTGTCCAGGAAGGGCTTGTTGCCCCTTCCACTTCACAGCCCACCTCAGATTTAGATGCCCAATCTGTGTATTTTCATAATATCTCAATAACTCCTCAATTATAGCATTTGTCACATTGAATTTTAATTATTGATTTACTTACTGACCTGCCTCCCAGACTTAACTTACTTGAGCACAGGGACTATGTCTCATTCACTTTAGTATCCTCATTACTTAACAAAGACACTTAACAGTCACTGGATTTATTTATTCATAAATATCTAATTGAAATATCTTTGTTTGTATTATATTTGATGGCAAGCTACATATACGATTGATTCTTAAGACAAATAGTATAGCAACTAAGACCATATTCCTTCTCTTCCACTTACCACCCAGGAGTCCTAAAGAAAGTTACTTGATCCTTAGATAAATCCTATAAAACAGATGTGATTATACATTATAGATCAGAAAACTGAGGTGCAGAGAAATGATGTGATTTGATGTATATAAAGTGCTTGGAATAATTCTTGGCACATAATAAATGTTCAATAAATGCAAGTGTCTATTAGCTTCAATTCCTGTCAAATCTCAATGTAAAATTGTGGTTGTGCTGAAGCTTGAAATCACAGCTCTCTCAAAATATGAATAGTATAATAGTTTTGTGTCACTAGTGGGGTGTGATTGATAATATCCTGTTGGTTTTCCTCCTGGGTTTTCCTTGGAAATGCAAAAAAACGCACAGCATGTGAGAAGACTATGGCACTGATAATGAACCCAAGGCAACTTTAAGAACACAAAGAAAATTATGATGTGCGGTGCATTGTATCATGCTGCATACATTTGTATAACTGATGTGTGAAAGAACCAGTGTCATTCAGTCCAACTGCTAAGACTGCAAAAAGAAAACATGACAGAAAATCAGTCTTTACCTATTACCCAGGATATAATGAGCATCTCCATCCATGAGAAGCAGGATGTTTTCATCCTGAACAGCTGTTTTGCATTATCTGTGCTGGTTTCATTAGGAAGGAGTTTTGTGCCTTCAAATCTGTCAGCTGCATTCATGACAAGCAGTCCCAGAAAAATGGTGAAGGAGGCTGCGTGTGCTACAAACTTCATGAATGGTCCACGCATTATCTTCCCCATCTGCCACAACACACACCAAAAGAAAATCTTAACTTTGTTTTGTACACTTTGCAAAACCACATACATACATACATGCAAGAATAAACATCTGCATATTCCAATGATCTCCAGAGATAATTGTTTATATTTATGTAATTCGTGATAGAGTAATATCTTTATGCTGTTATAAAATTTTGTTCACATTCCTTACCTACATGTGCTGATGTTCCTGATTAATAACTAAATACATGTATTTTACTAATAAAGGATATTTAAATTCTTAAAATATACAATATTGTTGACAAAATATGGAGCATAATAATGTCAACATTATTCATATAAAGCAACTAATTTAGTGGGCCTGAGGTACTGAGGAAGTGAGATCAAGAAACTTGTTCAAGGTCACATATCTCATAAGTGGTAGAGCTGGAACTTGGACCCAGGCATTCTTGTTCCTAACTTAATACTTCTATTTGGTTTACAGAATAATTTCATACTTTCTCATCAATGGGCCTACATATGTAAATTATTAGGAATTATCTTTTAAGACTCAGAAAAGATAAATGCCATCATGGAAGGAACACAATTGGTGTTCTCTATTTCCATACCTTTATTTGTCTATATGGTTTTCAAAATAATAAAACTTAGAGCTGGAACCACTGAACTTATCTTGACATTCTAAATGTTAGGCCAGAAACGGGAGATATTGTATTGTATCTCTCTCTCTCTCATGCTGTGTGTGTGTGTGTGTGTGTGCACGCGCGCGCGCACGCAGTTGTCCCTAGGTATCCATGAGGTATTGGTTCCAGGTCCTTCCACTCTGAGGCTACTCACGTTCCTGATATAAAATCATAATATTTACAAATAACCTAGGCATATCTTCCCATATACTTTAATACTGAGATTACTTATAATATGTATTATCATGTAAATGCTATGTAAATTTTTGTTATACACTTTTAAATTGACATATATTTGTACATATTTATGGGGGGTACACAGTGATGTGTCAATACATACAACATATAGTGATTAGAGCAGGGTAATTAGCGTAGCCATCATCTCAAACATCTATCATTTCTTTGTGTTGAGAATATTCAATATCCTGTTCATAGAATAATGCCAAAAGAAGTCTCTAACTGTTCAGCACAGACACAATTGTTTTCAAATGTTTTCCATCTGTGGTTTGTTAAATCTACAGATGCAGAACCCACAGTTACAGAGGGCCAAAGAATAGACATAGACACACAGACACACATACACACACACACAGAGTTTTAAGCCAATAGATTCTAGGATTGCAGAGCCAATTCAAAGTTACTTTGTAAAAATTTGTTGTAAAAAAAAGGCTTAGATACAATCACCTATGGAATTGATTTAAATTTTTTTGTTTTTTTAGATCCTTTTAAAATCTAACTCTCAAGTAATCAAATGATAGCAAAATTGAAACAAATGGTAGAAAAAGTAAGTTTGATTTTCTTCTGCCTATTGTCCTTTGCTATTTTTCTTTTCAAATATAAAGTTAAAAATAAACATCAATGTTATATTTCCATGATGTGTTATACATAAAATTTTAATTCTATAATGTTTTATGTATGATTTAACTGTGTATTAAACTTATTGCAGGAATCCATATCTTTCTCATGGGAAAATCCATTATATATCCTAAACGATTTTTTTTTTTTAATTCTCAATTTATTTGACTGTTTGGGGAAAACTGGGATTAGAGGCAATGACTGTTAGTGAAATTCATGAAAATGTTATTGATCACCTGCCTGGTTACAGGAAGAATAAGCAGCAGCTTTCAAGGACATCATACAGTAGAGCATAAGTTAAAATAGAACCAAATAAACAACATAAATAGAAAACATGAGGTTGGGGACATAAAATGGAGTTGAAATAAAGCTTTCTACATTATTGATATCTGAAAACTCTGGAACCTTAGTTTAACTGTCCTGAACACCTCTAAAGTCAATCTTCAGTTTTCAGGGCAAGGTGTCTGACCTGTGTGCCTGGCCCCTACCTGGCTTCCCTTCTTCCTCCACTGGCCTACTGACCTTTAGATAATATTACTCTTCCTTTATTTTATTCTAAAGGGAGTATCAATCCAGGCATCTTCTTCTGCTTACTAAAAGTCTTAGGGTATTTTTAGGTTTGTTTGTTGGTGTTTTCTTGTTTTGTTTTAACAAACAAAAAGCTGGTTGCCTAGAAACTAAAATGGGCGTGTTTGAAACCTCATAGCCTTTATTTTTCTTACAAAAGTTGAGAATTATATTTCTCTTTAAACTGAGGGAGATTTTGGCATCTCTCACTAGACTTTAGGAACTGAAGTGAGTTACCCTTTTTAGTAAGATTTGCCATCTATATACTCTGGGATATAGACAAATTTCCAAAAAATAATTGTAAAGGACGAGAGCTAGATGAAGAAATTGAACAACTGATGTACTTGGAAAATTACTGAGGGTAAGCACTGAAATAAATGCTTGTCTTTAAATATTATATGTCAGAGTCTTTTTAGGTGTTTATTGATGACTAAATACCTAGCTACTCAACACCACATAGAAATGAAAAAGGTTGAGACTAGCTTAAACTAAAATGATTTGTAATTGCAGTGTGACTATTCTTATTGTAATGAACAAAAACAAGTGATTTGGATTACAGTAGAAGACAGAGGGCAAGTAAAAACAAAAGGGATTTCAGAAAGGGGAAAAAAGAAAATCAACTTTTGTTTCCTATAGCAAAACCGACTTTAAACAGAAATGGGGACTCAGTCACAGTGCATAGGCCTGCAATTTGATCTTATTGATGTTCACGGATATATTGGAAAATCCAAAATATTTTAAATATATTTGGAATAAAAGCACCAATTTAGCTGAAGCAATCTCCTCCCACAAAAAAAATCCTGTGGCCTGTAAAGCATATTTATGTTCATTACAAATGGAAAACTATAAAATAGATTTTATCACCATGCCTCAAAGGATGAAAACAGTAAAATAGGTATTGGACAGGAGAAAAAAATACCTTGACAATGTCCTTTTAATTTGATTATTTGCCTCAATGTTCATAAACGAGGATGGAAAACAGATGCCAGAAAGAAATATGGCCAGGGAAGAAGAAATAGTAAAGGAAATCAGTTTAATTAGAATTCAATCAAAATTTAAGAAATATGTAACTCTAAGGACTGCCAAAAATAGTCTGTGTCAAAGCACCAGACACTCTGGAATACATTATGCTTTCGAACACACTGGTTATGGAAAAAGGAAAATTATTCAGTTTAGGAAAGAGATTATAACTTAACTGGTCACAGAATGAGAACAGGGATAATTCAAAAACTCCCCCTATTTTAATTCAGTTTAAATCTCGGATGACTCAGGAAATATAAGGAGAAGAAGAACAAAGAGACTACCTACATAGATATAACTCATGTTCTAGGGAAATACATTTAGAAATGTATTTGTCTAAATTTAAGGGGTACCAGTGCAATTTTGTTACACAAATACACTGCATAGTAGTGAAGTCTCCTGGCTTTTAGTTTACCAGTCACTCAAATAATATGTACTGTACCCATTAAATAATGTGTCGCCACCTGTTCCTGTTCTGAGCCCCCACTTTTGTAAGTCTCCGGTGTCTATCATTCCACACTCCATGTCCATGTACACACATTATTTTTCCAGGCAAAATCTGTCATTTCTAGTAAAAAGGGGAAAAATTTCAACTTTCTAGATGAAAATCTGTACCATAGATGTCATTTCTAGTAAATTGCACTATTTTCATTTTATGTTCTTCATTTATATTTTATGTATCTAAGATACCAAATTTTGGCCTTATATATTTTAAGGGGCAAATGTCTATGATGATGGATTTTACTCTCATGAGAAAAACGTCCAGTTTCCTGTAGTTCCTATCATCATCACTAGAAATAATTAGGATGTTTCCACTGTCTAAAAGGCTTTGCACAAGCTTTCTAGCATGAGTCATTTTGAACGGTCCTTATATGGCTAAAACACCAAAAATATGACAAAGTAATTAGAAAACAGTGTGTTAGTAATGGTGATGTTTGTGTTTGCGCCCACATATTACCGATGTTTGAAAATGAATCATGCCCATGTGTAAGCACTGGAAGTAACCCAACTGATAGTTCTTTCTACATAGCACATTAATAGATGGTCCAGCAGACATTTAGCCACTGAACTTCAGAATTATTTCAATCTGCTTCTCAGAGTTCAACAGATCCAGAAATGTGGCTTCAAAAACATGAAGAATAGGCTTGTTAGCAATGCAGGACACAAATTTCTCCACTTGTTAACAGAATGATAGGTCAATATTTCTCAAACCTATCCTGTCACGCTAAAGAAAGGCTAGATCCATCTGAACGTAGCATTTTTACCAAAGCATGGGTAGATAGCTTTTGCTAAGAAAATAGGCTATTTTTGCTCTCAGGCTCTGGTGTACTTAGTCCCTAATATAGATAGATAGATAGATAGATAGATAGATAGATAGATAGATAGATAGATAGATAGA